>NW_010325426.1:0-30070 GCF_000700745.2 Antrostomus carolinensis | reverse complement strand
AAAGTACCTTCTGCTGCTGAACGGTTTGAGCTCCTCGCCCCGGGCTCTCGCCATGGACACGATGAAAACCACCTACATCGTGTTGGAACTGATCATCGCTGTCCTCTCCATCGCCGGCAACGTCCTGGTCTGCTGGGCCGTGGCCATCAACAGCACCTTGAAGAATGCCACCAACTATTTCCTGGTGTCCCTGGCAGTGGCTGACATCGCCGTGGGTTTGTTAGCCATCCCCTTCGCCATCACCATCAGCATCGGATTCCAGGTGGATTTCCACAGCTGCCTCTTCTTCGCCTGCTTCGTGCTGGTGCTGACCCAAAGCTCCATTTTCAGCTTGCTGGCGGTGGCCATCGACAGGTACCTGGCTATTAAGATCCCACTGAGGTAAGAGACTGGAGTGGACACACGCAGCCACGTTCCCTGACAGCCTGGACTGTGTCCTTCCTTGCCTTAGCGTGCAGGAACTTCTAGTCTCGAGCATTGCCCTACGAGGTTTGCTGCTCACAGGTGCTGATGATGAAAATACCAGGAGTTTTGTACTGGTTTGCTGCAGAACTGGGATCCAGTTTTCAGTATCCTGCCTCTGACTTCAAAATATACCTGGGAGCTCAGTTTCTTGAGGATGTTTGTCCTGGGAGGGTCAGTGGCTTCCTGGGGGGGCTGTGCTGTGATGTAGTGGTGTGCTTGGGATAGCTGTGGCTAATCTATGTAGGTATTTATACAGCCCCCGTTACTGTGGTGTCTGGGCATCTCCCAAGTAATTAAATGCAGGAGCAACCACTCTTTCTCCCAGTTTCCAGCCCGTTAGAGAGACAGTTTTGCAGGCTGTTTGGTAAGAGCTCTTGCCTCTTCCTGAGCTGAGGTCACCACACTTTCAGAAAGGCTGGAAATCATCTTAAATAGATCTTAGTGTGACTTTATACATCCTTCACGTTTTCAGCTAGGACTGGAGTCTAACGAGGGTCTCTTTCAGTTTTGAGAGGGCTGCAATGAATGGACTGAAAGCACAATTTGCTGCCTCTACACATGTTGAAACTATTTTAGCGCTTGGAGATGTACCTTTTCCTTCTGAGGGCTTACCAGGAGAGTGTATAGAACAGCAAATGTCAGAAGGTGTCAGCTCTGTGCAAACACTGTGACAGGACAGGCAAGGAAGGAGGATTCATACATCAGAGTTCAGAATTTAACAGTTTAGATTTTCATCCAAGTGCAGTATCAAAGACTTAAATTGGTTTCCTTCTAATTCAGGGGATGTTGCAATATAATGGGGAAAAGTATAGACAATATAATTTACAGGCACTTCACCAGTCAGTTGGTGCAGCAGGTTCCTTAAGCTGAAGTGCACCAAAACCCCAGCTTTACATTACAAATGACCTGAGACTGTTAGTCTCAGTCTCCTTCATGTCTCTGTTGTCCCTCCCTGAGAATGAGACATGGATGGAGCTCAGGAGGAGCCCTGGACTGGGCAGGGGATTGGGCAGAAGTGGAGGCTGGAGGGAAGCAGGGCACATTTGGTGTAGGGACCTCAGCTGAAGTGTGTAAGCTGCAGCTCGCTCGGATCTTGCTTGTCTCCACTGTCTCCCTTGTACGAGCGATGAAATCACCCTAAAATTACTTCAAAAAACCCCTTGACTCTGTTCTGGCACCTTGCATCAGAGAGCTCCTATTGTATGTTGGGGAAATATTAGTTAGTCATCAGGCAGATGATAAAAACCAGTAGAGGGGATGCATGTGTGACTGGCTGTGTCATCAGAGCACAGTGCAAGGAAATTCCGCGGGATGTAGAGCGAGCGAGAGCTGAGCAGCACAGGAGGGAGCGGGGCAGAGTGGTTCAGGTTGGTGTCAGAACCTCTGACACTGGCTGCCGACCTTCCCAGCCACCCAGCTGGACTCAGAGACACACGTTGTCTCCGGATAGCGCTTTGGTGCCTCTTCCATTCATTCATTTGTTCCGTAGCAGCAGCTATGGAAGCAGGTCGGATGTTTTAAAGTTTCAGTTTAATTACACCACCCACCACGATCAAGCTGTTGGAGCACGGGCTGGTCATGATAACTCTTTTCCTTTGTACCACAAGTGCTTGTTGCAGTGCTTGGCTGAGGAAGTCGAAGCTCATGAGATGGGTTTGTGCTCTGCTGGAATGGGAGGCGAGAGGAGCAGCTCAGCAGTGCTCTGAGAGGATCATTTACACGTTTGCACACGGGAAGTGGTTTTGTCAACTGACAAAACAGCGAGTATTTCCTCCCCTCTCTCTCTTTTTTTCTTTCTTCCCCAGTTCTGGTTTCTAGCAGGTTTGCTCGACTCTCCATGAGGTCGGTTCATACACCTGTGTGGGATGAAATCCCAGGGCAGTTTTGCCTGGCTTTGGAATCCTTTCCTGGCATTGCTTTTTCACCCTGTCTTAGGCCCAACCTTTTATTCCATTCGCACAAGCACCTTTATTCCTATGAGCGCTTCCTAGCTGGACACGTGCAGCCCCTTCAGCTGTCAAAGGAGATGAAGGAGTCCCATCCTAGGCTGGTCCAAGGTGTGAAGTTTGGATTAAACTTGGTCTTGGTACTGAGGCCCATTTCCTTGTTCTCAGAGGTGACCAGTAAATAAAACCCCTTTAAAAGGACGGGGGTTTCTCACTGCTGGGAGCACAGGGCAATGGACAGGTCATTGCTTCAGCAGCAGGAGATGTAGGGACTGGTGCTCAAAGGCTGTTTTTATTTGTACAGCCAAGATCAAAAGAGGTGAGAGGAGGTTATAAAACTTCACTGGCAAAACACTGCTCTACTGCACTGGGGTTTTCCAACCATGGCTTAGTTAGAGCTGTCTCCTCAGCATCGTTACTCCTGAGATGCCCCCCAGTGCTGCCAGCAGCAAGGGGAGAAGAAGTTGTCCAACCACCTGCTGTAGGTGAGTGCACACACTGGCTCTGGAAGGAGGTTTGCGCTGCAGAAAGAGAAATCATAGAATCCCAGACTGGTTTGGGTTGGAAGGGACCTCAAAGCTCATCCAGTCCCAACCCCCCTGCCAGCAGCAGGGACACCTTCCACTAGACCAGGTTGCTCAAAGCCTCATCCAACCTGGCCTTCAACACTTCCAGGGAGGAGCAGCCACAGCTTCTCTGGGCAACCTGGGCCAGTGTCTCACCACCCTCACAGCAAAGAATTTCTTCCCAATATCTCATCTAAATCTCCCCTCTTCCAGTTTCAAGCCATCACCCCTTGTTCTATCTCTTCTTGTCCTTGAGAAAAGTCCCTCCCCAGCCTTCCTGGAGCCCCTTCAGGTACTGGGAGGCCACTAGAAGGTCTCCCCAGAGCCTTCTCTTCTCCAGGCTGATCAGCCCCAACTCTCTCAGCCTGTCCTCACAGCAGAGCTGCTCCAGCCCTTGGATCATTCCCGTGGCCCCCTCTGGACTGGCTCCAGTACCTCCATATCTTTCTTATGTTGAGGTCCCCAGAAAAAGCTGGTCATCTGTCTGTAGGAATGGCAACCTGAGAAAAAGTTTCATTCTCAGGAAAAGGCTCATTCTGGAGACCAGGGCAGAGGCTGACAACAGGCTGTGAGGTATTAAACGTTTGAGAAAATGATTTGTACCCAGCCCTATCTAGCAATTACAATAAATAACCCAGTTGTTGCAAAGCAGACGAGTGTCCCTGTCGCATCCACCAGCTCCCTGTGGAAGCTTCTGCAGGGACACTGAGAACAGAGTGTGCCATATTATTTAATACCCTTCCAGGGCTATTTAAGCCCACGGCGAGGCTGGGCAGGCCCCCAGGCTGCGGGCGCGCGGGAGAAGTTTGCATTACAGCCAGGCTAATAATGGATTTTTCAGTTCTGTGGCTGAACCAAAAAAAATCCCATGGGGAAGAGGAAAATTGTTTCAGTCAAACTGCAAGAGCGATGTTTGGAGGTTTCAGTGAAGCAAAGTGATCCTGACGAACCTGGCAGATTTTTGTTTGAGTTGCTTAACCCTTCTGATGTTGCTGGGCTGCTTTTTGGAAGGGAGGGATCCTCGCTGGAAAGGAACAAAAAAATTGTCATGTAGACAATTGCAGAACAAAAAATCTTAGAACATTTAAAAATGGTGGTTTAGGACCCTCCCTCTTCTGGCTAAAAATATTTGCTGATTTTGACCTGAAGCCATGAATTCTTTCTGTCCCTTGAAACTCTTATTTTGTTGGCTTGTTTTTGACAAATTTATTGTTCGTGGAGAAGCCCCCACCCCGCTGCCCATTTCATGCAGCTGCAGCTCTGAGCCCTTTCCCAGGTCCCTTCTCCTCTGGTCAGTGCACCAGGACACAGCTTCTTGTCTCCAAACCCTACCTTGCTTCCACACCCCTCCTGCACCCCAGCTGCTACCTGCATGTCCCCATCCCTGTGCCACCCCAGGTACATGGTGCTGTCCGTGCTCTCATCTGCCAGCCTGAGCCACTCAACCCCAAACCTCTCTCCCCCACAGCACTTCCTCCAAGCAGAATATCAAAGCATTTGAGCATCTTTCAGCAGCAGTAAATCCATCCTGCAGAGTGTTTGGCACAAGAGCGATGCTTGGCTTTCGCTCTCTGGCTTTCTCCAGGGCTGGATTTTGCTCCACATTCCCATAGCTGTGAGCCAAAGAAGATTTGTAGGTGGAATAAAATCTTTCCCTTTTATTTGCATTAACCAAAATCCTTTGGCGTGGTTAATAATTGTAGGTAGGGATAGGAGCCTGGAATAAATGTGTCAGGAATGAGGGCAGGAGTCTCTGTATTTAGAAAGCAGAAGGAGAATGGGACGTTGTAGAACATCACACTCTGCGTGTCCTTGTCTGGCTGGTCATCTCCTGCAGGACAGTGAACGCTGAACTGCTGCTGCCCACCTGGCAAACGCCCCAGCTGAGACCTGTGGAGAGAAAATTGGCCCCAACTCCCTGTGGTTTGACCTCAGCTGGTGCTTGTTCTTCCTCCCTGGACTTAGTTCTCTCCCGTCTTCAATTTTATCCCCAGCAGAAGTGCAGGACTGATGTTCCCAGGCAGCTTTGCCATGGACTAGAACAGGATGGCCATGACCATGCCCTCTCCCTGTCTGCACCTTGCTGAACCCCCGCTGACCCCCTGCACCCAGAGCATCCCAGCTTGGATCACAGTCTGTCCCTGGGGCTGCACTGCTCTGTTCCTGGTGCTACCACAGGAGCTTTGACCTGATGAAGGCAACAGACCAGCTTGGTTCTGTTCTCTTCATGGGGATTTTTTTGGATTGTTGTTGCTTTTATCTGATCCTTTTAGCTGTGCAGTGTCCCTTCATGAGGTGGGTTGGCTGATGCCCTCACTGCTGCAGAGGAGGGGGCTCCCTCTGTGTTCTCCAGCACAGAATTATTCCTGGATTCCTTTGTACTCCCCACTTGTCCCTCAGCAAAGCAAATTGGTGGGTATTTATGGCAGGTGGGAGGACTAGAGCCACTGGGAAGGAGAGAAAAACCTCTTCACAGCCTTGGTCTTCACCTGACATTTTCTGTGTGCCATCAACGACCCAGAATTGCAGCTGCTCTTCCTCCTTCTGCCTTTGCTTCATTTCCTTTCAGAAGGGAAATCCTTGCGCTGCCCTTCATCTGAACTCCCGGGCGCGTTCTGCTCTTCACGTGTGGCTCTCCCAAGCCGTGCCCCATCCAGCACAGGAGGCACCGTGATTCCAGAGCAGTGGATGCTCTGCCTCCCAAGCCCATCAGATGGCTTTGCCTGGCCAAATGACCATCAATTAAAACATTTAACGTGCAGTAAATGTGCTGAGTGCTGCAGGCAGGAGGGCTGGTGTGTTCGCTTGAGCAATGGAGTTGTCGCAGCTTTGGAGAAGTTGGTGTTGGTTGAGCTCGGCTCGGGCGGGATGTGGAGCTTCGGGTGCAGCCAACTCAACACAGAAGCACAATAAAAAACTCAGGAATCATCAGATGTGCCCTCGTGGCCCGAAACCGGAGCAGGGAAAATCACAGTTATTTTTAGTTCTGAGCAGACTGGTTTCCTTAAAATTCCTGTCCTAAATTTTTAGATTTTTTTCCCCACCTTGGGGGTCACTTCCCTCCCAAAAAGCAAAAATCCCGACAGGAAGGGAATTAATTGTCTTTGAGACCTCTGCCCTGACGCAGCTCCCGCAGAAGCTGGGGGGAGCAGGATGTCAGGGAGCGGAGCTGAAAGCTCATTTCTAGGCTGTTGGCCGAGGCTCCGATCTCTGGGCTGAGCCACAACCCAGAGCTTTGGGTTTAGGAGCTTTTTTCAGTTTTGACCAGTTCAATCTATAAAAAATACAGGTTCATTTTTAGATGAAAAAAGAGCAGCTTTTGAAATCTGGCAGAATTTTACTCTAGAAGACCCTCTGACCTCTGTGCAAAGAAATCTATTAAACCAAAATGTTTTGACGGTGAACTGGTTTATTTTGCAGTTCAAATTTTTTGCTTTGTTAATGAACAGGCCTGTTCTTGGGGGTTTTATGAACTTGCTGCTTGTTGTAGCCATGAGCACAGACTGTAAATCTGGGTCTTTCAGGAGTTTCTGCCCTGGCCCTCGGCTGTGATGGGCAGTCTCTGCGAAAGAAATCTATTAAACCAAAATGTTTTGACGGTGAACTGGTTTATTTTGCAGTTCAAATTTTTTGCTTTGTTAATGAACAGGCCTGTTCTTGGGGGTTTTATGAACTTGCTGCTTGTTGTAGCCATGAGCACAGACTGTAAATCTGGGTCTTTCAGGAGTTTCTGCCCTGGCCCTCGGCTGTGCTGGGCAGTCTCTGCGCGGGGGGTGTTGGGGCTCCTCTTGCTGTGTGTGTTATGGACAGATTTGGGCCCCAGGACACCAGGAATCAGTGACACCAGCTGTGCCTGCAGATGTGCCATGGAATCACAGAATGGTTTGGGTTGAAAGGGACCTCAAAACTCATCCAGTTCCAACCCCCCTGCCATCAGCAGGGACACCTTCCACTAGACCAGGTTGCTCAAAGCCTCATCCAGCCTGGCCTTCAACACTTCCAGGGAGGAGCAGCCACAGCTTCTCTGGGGAACCTGTTCTAGTGTCTGACCATCCTCACAGCAAAGAATTTCTTCCCAATGTCTCATCTAATCTCATCAATTTCTTCCTCATTTCTCATCTCAGTCTGCTCTTGTCCACTTTATAACCACTGCCTCTTGTTCTATTATGGGCCAACGCGTCAGTCCTCTCCCCTGCACCCCGGCGCTCATGTCCTCCCTCCCACCCAGACCCCAGTGCCAGGTTCTCAGGAGCATGGTGATGTGGGGGCAGCTGTTGGCCATGTCCACCCCTGTGCTCAGACCTGTCAATCTCTTCCATGAGATTTATTGGGACAAGGTGCAGCTGAGTGGTGCTGAGCTTGGTGCTGACCACACAACATCCACCAGCCCTTGGGAAGGTCAGTCAGGGCTCTAGAGGGAAGGCAGATGAGGAACAACTTGGTGGATGGAGGAGCCAGCGGTTTGGGGTCTTTTGTAAGGATGTCAGTGCCCATTTTGTGAGTGATCCAGCAGAGATCTGCCATCTCCCCACCCTTACCTGTTATATGAGCAAGCAGGGTACTGGTTGCATGGGAGGGGTGGGGTTTGCACCCTTGCTCTATGCACAGGATCACACCCAAGCAGCTCCCTGTCAATCGTAGTTCCTATCTCATGTTCACCAACCATCCCAGTGCTGCACATCTGAGGTCTGACCAAACTGGGGGGTCTGGAATGACAAAAATTCTCAGCCTCAGGCAAATAACAGGGCGCTGCAGAGCCCTGGAGGGAGGATGGTGCTGAGGAAGAGCTTGGGAGGGCTGCAGGCTTCTAACAGGAACATCTCTGGAGCATGAAGGGTGGGCAGGTGTCTTGAGGTGGCTGCTTATGTTTTGATGTCACCAGTTGCTGGAGCATGAGAGCCGGCGTGCGAAGCGCTGAGCTCATTTCCTTCCTGCACCCCAGGGACTCTACGCAGCCCCCCAGCATCAGGCCAGTTCACAGGAGTGTGGCGTTGTGAGCCCACAGCCCACCTGCATGTCCCGTATCGTGGGTCAGTTTTCAGTCACCTTTTGTCACCTGGTCAGGCGTTGCCACATGGGCTGTGCTGGGACCAGTGTCTACGGCCAGAAACTGGGGTAGTGAATGCAAATTCTTGGCTGTGGGCAGCAGTGAAAGTGGGTGTGTGAGAAAAACAGTCACAGGTCCCCATCACAGGTGCTGGTGGTGTTCAACAAGCACAGGTTTCTGAGCCCCCTCCCACCCTGCAGCAGCCTGAGCCGCAGTTTCCCATCCCAACCCTCCCAGTTACCCAAACACGTGCCATTGCACAGGATCCCAGAATCACCTCGATTGGAAAAGCCCTTTTAGATCATGGAGTCCAACCATGAACCCAACACTGACAAGTCCCCAACTAACCCATGTCCCTCAGGTTTCCCATGGAAGCAGCGGGCGGTGGGAGCGGTGCTGAGCGATGCCTCCTGCCCCTCCAGGTAACCCCTCACCTGAGCTGGGGGTGCCGGTGTTGTGGCCGTAACCCATCCAGCGGGAGGAGGGGAGCATGAGCGGGGGACGCTGCTGCTGTCCCTGCACACAATAGGGACAGATGCAGGAGGAAGTGATTTATCTACAACTGGACATGGACAGACACAGATGTCCTGCTTCCTCGGCTCGCACTGTAACCGCTCATCGCATTTCTCACTCTCACCGCCAACCCCTTCCTGGTTAAAAACCACAGCTTTGGCTTTTTTGCTTTTTTTTTTTTTTTTCCTCCTCTCTCCAAGGTGCAATTTATGATTCATTTAAAATGTCCTGCCAGGATCTTTCAGCTGGTATGTGATCTCCATTCCATGGAGCAAAGGGAACAGCAGCAATGGTGCTGGTTTCATGTTGTTATAGCTCAAAAAAAATTAAAAAAAGAGAGGAAGATGCAGAGTACAGCTGCAGCAGATGAGAAGGATACAATGCTTGGCAGCCCAACCGCTCGCTCCCCTTGTGAATGGAGGTGTCTGTGTATTTTCCTTCTCACTTAAAATAGAAACATATAAATTATCACTTCTTGTTTGTATCAGAGCACCTGCATGGTCCGGGTTCTACAAACTCCCCATCTCCTCACCTCCCTGCATCCAGCAGCCAGGGCACGGGGAGGACCCAAGCTGGCTGCAGTGTCCCTCTCACAGCCATCACACCTCTGTCTCCCTGCTCACCCCCTCCAATGTGACCTCAGCACGAGACAGCAACACATCTCCAATGTTCAGTAAATCAAACGATCCACTATTGGCTCTACTTTTGCTAACCTCACGTTTATTTACTTGGTAATTCATCAGCCAGGGTCCAGGCCAGCACTGTGGTCAAGGCCACCATCAGACTCCACCAGGCACCAGGAGATCAGGTGTGTGGCACCACAATGTTTTGACCTGTTCATCTGTCTGGGTTGCTTGGGGATGGCGGGGGGTCCCCCCCCCTTCCTGCTCTCTGAAGATACATAATGTGAGATTCATAGTCCCCTTCCAGAGGATTTCTTTGCCCCAAAAGCTGAATCAAGCCCTGGTTCCTGCTGGACGCTCCCTGTCTGATGGGAGCTCAGTGCCTCTGCTTGGGTGATCTCGGCAGGGGTTGGTGGGGAGATGCCAGGTACGTGCAGGACATGACTCAGTTCCTGCCAGTCAGGAGCCAAACTTCTGCACGGGAGAGGCTGGGCTGGCTGCAGGCTGGTGACACGTCCTGCTCTGCTCCAGCTGTGCTTTGCAAGGCCTGCCTGGGTGTCTTGGCTGGTGTCCAGCTCTAGTAAATAGCAGTAGAAATGCAATGAGATCTGTTGGGGAAAAAAACACAAAAAACCAAAACCAAACAAAACCCAAACCACCCTGACCATCCTATCAACCAGAGGCAGAGTGCCTGGAGAACACAGAGACCCTTCCCATGCCTGTGCTAATGGACAGCTTGGTCATTTTGGAGGTGGCCATGATGCTCTTCCAGAAAAGCTGCGGACCTTGCTGAGCCATCAGTGAAGTGCAGGGGCCACAGGTAACAGCAATGTCTTCTGGGTGAGGAACACCATCTCCAGCCCATGTGGCAGCTCAGGGGTCATCTCCAGCCTCAGTGGCAGACCCAGCAGCTGGGCACTTGTGTCCAATAATGCTGGTGGGCAGAACCAGGTAGCGAAAGCAGCTGGACTTTCCTTCAAGTATTAGACCTGCTGCAGCCCAGGCTGGGTGACTGTGACACTGGTGGCAGACGTGTCGTTGTGGATGACAGAAGAACAGAGACCTGGATCATTGGGTGGTGGCAGCACAGCAGGGATGGCATCAGGGCTTCTGCAGCATGTCCACTGCGGGGACACTGGGTGGGAGCTGGGATAATTAGCTGCTTGATGATGATTACGCCAGTAAAGAGTCTTTGCCTGGCGATGTAAAAGGAACTAATGCATTGCCAGGTTATTTAATCTCAATAAATCATTTTAAAATATTCAGCTGTTATTTACATTAAAGCAGCATTTGATGCCTCTGGGCAGAAACGTGGAGGAGATTCAATATTTGTTACACATTAATTGAGTAGACATAGATGAGTAAATTTACTTTAATAGTTTTTTTGCCTAATAATATTAAGCCTAAAAGAGAATGAAGGAGGGGTTTGCTGGAGCATTCAGAGCTGTGAAAATCTGTTGGTTCTTCACTGTTTGATCGTGTTTCATAGAGATTAGGAAAAAAAAGTTGTGTCTGAGTTGTCTCCCAGCCCGTGCCTGCTCTTCTTGCTACTGGTTTATGATGGAGGTTGTGTGCAGTGGCTCACTAACAAGACTCTTCGTGCCTCCGTCTGGTAACAGTCATGCACTTCTTTATTTTGAAGCACGTGCTTAATTTCCATTAACTTAAGACAGTGCCCCACCAAATAGGTGTATTGAGGTAATAACAAGGTAATTGATGAACAATTTTAGAGCATCAAATATCCCCAATTTCACTTTGTCTTCTTCTGGCTGGTGGCTCAGTGATGTGGTGTTTGCACAGACTCTTCTCTGCGGTCCCAGCAGCGAACTGGGATCAATCCACTGAATGGAGAGATGTTGGGAGGAATTTCCAATGCATCCCTGTGAAAAGAAAGAGCTGATCTAAGGAGGGCAGCTATTGCCTGTGAGTAATTATCTCCTCTTTAATGAACACATTCTCTTCCCTGCAGCCCTCTGCATTGCTCAGCTCTGGCTCTGGCTGTCCCGGAGCTCAGTGCATTTTTCCATCTCCAGCTTCTTGCAGAAGGGGCCCCCACTCAATCGTGATCCTGGCTGCAGCTCTGCTGTGTGCTCTGGGGAAGAGTGAGCAGCACTCAAATAAACATGCCACCATCACAGCCACTGGAAAATGAAATGACTACTTAACTGGCTTTGTAAACCTTCCAGCTGAGCCTTATCTTTGCAGAGAGTTCAGAAGAGCCAATGGAAGAAGCCTTATTTGGGACCACACTTGGGGCACTGAGTGTCACCAGCCTGGAGCGGTGTGGTGGACATCAGCCTCAGCGTGGCATGCTGAGCCCAGGTGGCTTTTTGCTGTGTTCCTGCTCACAGCCTGATTAGACACAGAACTCTCAACCTTTCAGTTTCTCTTTTGGATCAACAGTAACTTTTGCATTTTGTGGTCTCACTACAATAGATTCTGGGATGTGGCATGACCGAGGCAGCAGAGATGCAACTGCAGTGGTTGCCTAAGTGTGACTAGCACAAGCCAAAGAGCCATGGTTTTCCCTTCTCACGTGCAGAGCTGTAGGTCAGCAGCAGCTCTTGGTGCTCCTACAGCACTGACTAAGCTTGGCCAACATTGTAGCTCAAGACTCAGACTTTGCCAAGAGATCAGATTTCTGGGAACTTGCTTCAAATCAAGTCTTAATGTTTTTGAGTCCCACAATCCCAGACCAGCTCTGGCTTCTGAAAACTTAACATGAGGTTTTGAAAGCAATGGGCTTGGCCTCATTGATGCCTTGTCTGATAATTTCTTACCTTCTGAAGCAGTGAGACTTAGTAATAATGAGAGAAAAGCACAGGAGAAACCCCTCAGTGGCTGGACCTGCCCTTTAGACATCTACCCCGTGGAGCGTGTTCACAGTTCAGCATCACCTAAATGTGGCTGCTGCTCCCGCATCCCCAGCCATGCCTGAAGCCAACTCTGCTCGCAGCGGCCGCGCAGAAGGAGTCGAGGGCTCCCCCAGCCCCAACTTGCTGTCCGGTTTGTCCTGGAAGACTCCCCACTTACCCTCCTTTGTAGCTTGCAGGAGGAGAAGGACACACGGCTCGCACGGAGGCGACCGCAGTGTGATTCACAAGCACAGCTGCGGTTCTGTGGGAATAAAACCCTCCCCTGCCTCACGGGCCGGAAGAAAATCAGAACAAACGTTCTTAGGAAAGGAGGAGCAGGGCAGCCAAGCCAGAGTAAACAAGTGCTGAGAGAAGGGTGTGGGAAGGGGGGGACGGGTGTCAGCCAGCAGACGCTAACTGGCTGTGGAGAGGACAGTAATGGGTTTCTCATGTTGTCTTTCTGGCAGTCGCTGAGTTCTTCATATCTCCCCAAAAGTGATACAACTGATTCTTTGATGTTGGCATCTGTTCTGGTTGCATCTAAACCAGCTTGACTTTTTGCTGCTTTAGCATCTCAGGGCTGGAGCTTCTTTGTAACACACATGAGAGCAGCAGGTGCCCCTGGAAGGCATTTATTTAAAATCTGGATCTTTACAACCACTGATGGTGGGTCAGCAGAGCACAAGCATGGTTTGACAGCAGCAGCTATGCATGGCTGTAGGGTTTAACCCCACTGACGGCTTCAGCAGCTGCAGGTCTGAGTTTGTGTGTGGCTTCAGGACGTTGAGATGGTGCGTGGCCTACAGAATCGGCACAGCACATCATACACAAGCAGTGGAGGTGACACCAGCCCTGGGAGCTAATCGAAGCTGCCCACATCAGAGCTGTTGATGGAGGATGCACAAAGCAGGGACATTAAATGGAGGGAGAAGAGCCCACTGTCCTTGACTCCCAGCCCCACACCTGGATGCAAGACTGTGAATGGAGACACAAACCCCAACTCGTAACTCTCCTAAGCAATCCATCACTAACAGTTGCTTTCAAATACTGGCTCAGAAAATCTTTCATGGTATTTGTTATCCAGCCACAACAAGCTCCCGTGGGCTGCAGTCTGGCATGTGTAAGGCACCAATTGTACTGTTTGGGAAGCTGGTAGAATCCCTGGTTTCCACATATATGTGTATTTCTCACCTTAGTGTAGGAGGTAGCATGGGATGGGACATCCACTACGGGACTGCCAGTGAAAGCCAGCATTGCTGCAGGCATAAGAGCAGCCCGAGTTGAGGCAAGTTGGCTGTGGTATAAGGGCTGTAAGCATGTGGTGATGCTGGTTAAGTCTTTAGCTACCCATTACCGTGTAGAATGGAGAGCCAGCGTTGTCTAAGCTGTAACAGGTCAGCCCAGATGTTCATGTAGCCCAGCAACGTGCCCCGGCATGCCCGATAATGGATGCTCAGAGCAAGAGAGTAAGTTGGTGGTTACAGAGTGAGCCTTCCTCCTGTTCCTGCCCTCCTTGTTGTTGGTGATTTAGGTTCATGCAATGATAAAGCCTTTTTTAAGACTCCAAGTCCTTACCTCCTATTGAAGGATGTTTGCGGGCAGAGGTGGTGCTTGGCACCGCTCAGGAATAGCAAGTGAATCACCTCCCCAAATCACTTTGCGTAGGCGTAGAGCACAGGTGAGATTTTTTTACCCCTCCGGTGATCACAGGGGTGAGGTTCTTGTGTGGGTTGTGGGTGGGGTTTTGTGGCATTAGCCAAAATGGTGATGACTTTACCTGCAGGGAAGTCAGGAGCTCTCATTTATATGATGGCTCTATCTTGGTTTTGTTCTTGCTGCTGTAGGTATAACAGTCTGGTGACTGGCAAGCGGGCAAGAGGACTCATCGCTGTGCTGTGGCTCCTGTCCTTTGGAATTGGACTGACTCCACTTATGGGCTGGAATAAAGCCATGAGCGTTTGTCCCAACGCCACCAACGAGACGGAGGCTGACACCGGGACAGAGCACCATGGCTGCTTCATCTCGTGCCTCTTTGAGAATGTGGTAACGATGAGCTACATGGTGTACTTCAACTTCTTCGGCTGTGTGCTGCTTCCGCTTGTTATCATGCTGGGAATCTACATTAAAATATTTATGGTAGCCTGCAAACAGTTGCATCAGATAGAACTGATGGGCAATTCCAGGACCACACTGCAGAAGGAGGTCCATGCAGCCAAGTCTCTGGCCATCATTGTAGGACTTTTTGCCTTCTGTTGGCTGCCCCTGCATATCTTGAACTGCATCACTCACTTCCATGAGGAGTTCTCCAAATCCAAGCCTGAGTGGGTGATGTATATGGCCATCATCCTCTCCCATGCCAACTCTGTTATCAATCCCATCATCTACGCCTACAGGATCAGGGACTTCCGCTACACCTTCCGCAAGATCATTTCCAAGATCCTCTGTAAGACGGACGACTTCCCCAAGTGCAACACTGACAACAACCAGCACCTGACTGTCACCAACATTAACTCTCCAGTGGCCTCTGTGACCATATGACCGTGCACGTCCTGCTCCCAGGGTTTTGCAGTCTGTCCCTGACACTACCCTTCCCTGTGCCTGCGTGGACAGTCACAGCTCACTCCCAGGGGAGTGCTCCGAGATGACCACTGTGCACTTATGCAGCTGTATTTTATTTTTGTAATTAACATAGTGCCTCCTCGAGGAATAACCTGAGCGGGGAGGCTGAGCGCAGCTCACCCTCGACTGTAAACCCAGGTTGCGTGAGTGCTGGTGTTCATATTGTATTTCCTTTCCAGGTCAGACCCTGACTGTGGAAGACCCACCTGCTGGGGGTGTTTCCCCAATCGTGCTGCTCATGTCAAGTCCTAGGATCTTTATTTTAATTATTATTATTATTATTATTTTTTAATCTTTTGATCCATTTAGGAGTAATAATTTTGTGTCTGTTTTTGAGTTGTTCTTTGAGTCCATACTTGACAGCACTTTGGTAATACCCTAATTATTCCATCAATTGTTTGATGCAGATAGTATTCTCTGATGGGAAAAAGTCTTACTTAGCCCAGTTGCTGGTGTGAAACTGAATCTGCGTTCCAGGCTCTGAGGGACGTGACCATGTTGATGGGAAAATAAGATCAGGACTGGCCAGCTATTTTTGGTCCCAGTATGGAAGCCCTAATTACTGGAAGAGAAAAATTTTAGAAAAGGGTTGACTGAAGTTTTAGAACAGCAGTTTTATTGCCTTTCGATCACTGTGGTCTACAGGATTGTGCAGACCAGTGCTTCAGATTTGATTTCAAATTGCAAAAGGCAGAAGTGCCCTAATGCTCCCAGCTGGCCTGATCCAGAGTCGCTGAGGGTAGTGCAAACACTCCCTCCGTGACATAATCTCTACAATTAGGCTTTTGCTCCCAAGTCAACACTTGACAGCCTTGCAGTGCTTCCAGAAGTGCAGGTTTTAGCTGTGACAGCTGGATGCTGCAGCTCACCTGATTCCTAAAATGTGGTCAGTCTTGCTGGGGTTCCTGTGTAGCCCAGTAACCCCAGTAACCCCAGAAGCTGTGAGTGCTTTTTTTTTCCTAATAGTGGGTTTTTTAGTTTTTTATTTTTTTATTGTTTTCAATCCTGACCTGCATCGGTAGCAAAAGAGACTGGCAGGGAGCTAACGTGCTCAAGAAGCCAGAATGCCTTGACTTGCAACCTGATTTTGGCCCAGGTCCTTGGGGCAGAAGCTCATCTCGCAGACTGTCTGGCCTGGCCTCTGCAGTTAGGCACAGAGCCCTGGCCCTTTGTAAGGACAGAGCCCACTCAAGAGAGGAACAGTCTTAATTTGTCCTGCAAGTTAATAACTTTGCAACCACAGCTCGGTAATTACTGCACCTCATTTAGTATGTAGCTGTGATATGCAAAACCAGACCGAGGTGGGAAGAACAGTGGATTCTTTTCTGCAGTACGAGCTCCAGTTCGCGCTGCGTGATGGCACGTGTGCTGCTGTAAGTGAACCACTGCTCCTGGCACGTCTTTCATTTTGCAGGGCAGTTTCATCCCACAACTGAGAGGAACAGGGAGGGGATTCAGAAAAACACCAAACAGCCTCCTCCTTTGTGATTGTGGAACAGAGACGCAGATGTTCTTGACTAGTCCAGACCTGCCATCACCTTCTGGCCCTCTTCAAAGCAGGAGTCTTGCCTGAAGGTCCCTGTGTGGTACAGTGGTCACATCTCTCTCTGAAGCACTCTGTGCCAGCAGCGTCACCGTGTGAGCAGTGAGAAGGGGGAGTGCAAGGATGTGTATTTAATATGGTTTTCAGTGGTGACCCGTGCAGGGAGGCAGAGGCAGGGAAAAGGCCTTTTCGATTTAGAGCCAGGTGGCCGGGAAGGAAGTTTAAACACAGCCAGTTCCTGAAGAACAGGTCCAGTGGACACACTGCGATGCCTGGAGCAGTTTGTCCCTGATAAATTGTACTTGAATCATGTAGAAATCAGCTATTTTTTTTTTTTTTAACTGCATTGCACTAAAAGCTGGGGTGCTGTAAGACCCCAGGAGTTTCATTTCTCTGGTGTATATAATGACAAATACCGTGTGAAATCAGCTGCAAAGCTGATCTGAAGAAATCCTGTTCCTGCAGCATCTGCTGTGCCAGCTGGCGTGACCTGCAGGCAGCAGCTGCCGGTGTGACTTAGAGCCCAGCGTGCAGACAGAGGACAGTTCAGGAGGAGTGATGGATTCCACCACCACACGTGCAGAAGCTCACCCCAAATCTTGGTGAATCCACAGTAAGATCTGAATGGGTTTGTACGTGTTTATACAGTGGCCAAATTTAGCTGCAGCTCAGTATCTCAGATCCTGGCATTTCCAAGAAGGATCTGAATGGTTAAAGCCACTGTCCCGAGTGTTTCTCCTTTAACAGCCCCATTCAGCTTCGCTGCATCTGCCTTGGTCACAGTCCAGCTAACACATGTAGCCACCTCCTGCCATCTGGGCAGGGTTTGACTCTTTCCTCCTTTCATTCCTTCCCCTCTGTATTATCTTTGGCCGTGTTCCTTCTGTTAATCACGGCTGGAAACAAGCAGGGTTTCACCTGCAGGTCTGGCAGTGTTGCAAAGTGGTTGCAAGCCACATTTATCCTACTAACCAAGAATGTAATTGCTCCCCTCCTGCCGCCTGAAAATGAACCAAACTCTAGACAGCACCGACAGACTGAAACGCGCAGCGCTGCAAGACAGAGAGAGCCGGGCCCAGAACACTTGCTTGTATGTGACAGCTTGTGCTGCAGCTCAGCATCCACCCCTGCTACCTTCCACCGCCCTCTCAGGAGCCAGAATTCCTGCAGACAGACGTGGTGTTTCCTTAGCATGAGTGTGCTGTCGGGCTGTTAGCCGTTATTAACTATGGTCCCGGTCACCATGGTCTTTAGGCACATTAAGTGCCTTTGTGGATCTGAGCCAAAGTCATTTCAAGGCAAAATAAAAATAGGAGACCTCCCTTGCCCCCCTCAAAAAAAAAAAAAAAAGCTCTGAAGGTTTCTATAAAAATGTGAAGTCAAAATGGCAGAGGAATTTTCTGTAGCGAGTGCAGCTGTAGCTACTCAGCTATTACTCATTACTGCTCTGATGTACATAGGATGGATGTGTTTTCCTCATGTTGCTCAGATTTTGTATTTGCAGTAACTGTTATTTACATACAGAATGCTTAATTTACCACCTACACAACCTGGCTCAGCCTGTGCCCCATTATTTCTTGCGGTGTTGTGTTCACACGGTGTATCATGCGAGGCCACGCTGTACCTGAGGAGGAGCCCACTCTCAGAGCACGGGCAGGGACTCACAGAGCTGGAAGGAGCTGGTTCCCAGCACAGCAACCAGGGTGATACTTCCAAAAAAACCCCAAAAACTCCAAAACCCAGGGTGATGCTTCCAAAGATCCTGTATTACAGTGCGCACAGCGGAAACACAGACCTGTCATCAGTCTCGAGGTGCTGAGGGGCCCCTGCCCTAGTCCCTGGTACAGATTTGCCAGTGATGAATCAGAAATTGCCCTGAGCAGCAGCTGCAAAGAGCCACTGCAGCATCATTCTGTCAGAGGCCAACTCCACAAAGCCATGCAGGTGCTGGAAGGGCGGTGGGGTTAGTCGAAGCATGAGCAGAGTTAACAAGGCTCAATGGATCACTAAGAGACCTGCTGGACTGTTTGTATCCCCACATCACAAGCACACAATATGACAGATCAGTTCAAACATCTTCAGAAATCCTAAGAATAGACTAAATAAATGAAATTTAAGTCAACATGGGCTTCTTAACATTTATTAATTAATCAGTGCAAGGCTGCTAATTAATGTCACGCTTGGCTGAAGCACAGAAAGAAACCTACCACTTGACAGCCGTCTAGATATGAAAAATGCCAGCTACACAGCGGGAGGGTAGACAAGAAAGCACATCCACATGGGATCCAAATCCTTCATCCTTCATCCTCTTCCTCAGCCAGTAAGATGCTTGTGAGCTGCTCTTCAGAGACAGTTAGTTCCTGGCAGGCTCCCATGGCCTGACTGAGGTAGACGGCGAGTATATGTTTGCACTGCAAATAACAGCGCAGCCAAGTTAGCAGAAGGAGCAACCCAGGAATGTCACGCTCTATCTGGAAGCCACAGAAATCCATCCTGGCCAAAATGGGTCTAATGAAGCGCTCACCCCTCCCAGGAACATGGTTCCCTCTTGGCATGCCAAGCCCTGGCACAGGCTGGTGCTCCAGTTGTCCCAGGTCAGTTCTGCCATCAGGATAATGTAATACAGGGATGTGACACACAGCAAAGTGTTACTGGCTGCTGATGTCCTCCCCACAACTGCAGATCAACTGGTTACCCTGAGCCCTTCCTCACTGGCACGGGGTGAACTGCACCACTTCATCAGCCAGATTCCATGTGGCAGTACTATCAGTCCCAGTGGCCCTTATTCCAAGAGACCAGGGATTATTCATCTCTTTAAAGTCAAAACAATAACGGGTAATTAAGAACAAAAGCCCTCCCTAGCCCTTGTAAGGCTCAGCTCTACCCAAATACCGCGGCTCCCAGAGGCCAGATAATGCAGTGGGTCAGACCCAGCCTGTGTGGCCAACTCAACACTCCTGTGTTTGCTCCCTTGGAAACTTCAGGCTCCTCAGGTTCAAGGAGCAGAGCACAGCCTTCTCCCCTGCTCCCTGTCCCGGCCCCAGGTTAAGGCAGACAACTTACCAGGAGGCTCTCGCTCTTCTGCAATACACTAAAACCAAAAGCAGGACACGTGCAGAAGTGGCAGGAACTGTAGCAGGTGTAGAGTTTGCCCGAGCTCCCAAGGACCTGAAACAAAGGCAGCCGGAGGGGGAAGAGCCAGAGGCAGCATTTGCTTTTCACTTCTCTAACTCTTAGCTGGTATCTGGACTGATGTCCTCTCCACAATGACTCACAGCATGGAACTGGAGAGCAGGTGTCACAACACAAAGTGTCCCCAAACACTGCAGTGACTCATCCCAGCTTAAAGCTCCTCAGCTTTCTCCCCAGGAAGCACTCCTGTACGTACACCCCAGCTTGGAGCAGACCTCAGCTCCAGTGACTTTGCTGCTAAAGAGACCAGGGAAAGGGCAGTGGCACCCAGCACTGAGCCCCCTCCCCTGATCTCCCAAAGCACAGCGAGCTGCCAGCCCCTCCAGTGAGCCCCCTCCCCCGGTACTGGCAGACACAGGACAGTTGAAGATGACAAAGACTCTCTTGTCGCAGAAAGGCCATTTGTGAATCCAGAGCCACCATGGGCCTGGGGACAGGACAGCAGCAGTGAGGCCTTTTCTAACCAGCTCTGGTGGCTGAAGGCTGCAAAGGCTCTTGCTGTTCTGCTCCCAAAACCAGCTGCAGCTACTGGAATCCAGTTCTGTCTGAATAAACAAAGTTGAAGTCTCCAGAGAAGAAGCCTCCTTGCTCTGTCTCTGCTGGGAACAGCACTGCCTCCTTTTCCCACATGCTGTTCCTCTGCAAGGCCGGTACTGAGGCATATTCCCTCTGAGTTGCACTTGCAAAGGGAGTCCTGTCCCCTGTCCCCTGGAGCTTTCTCTGCACCCCCTGCCCAACAGGTAACATCCCCCGGTTTAAGTTCTCCCACAGAAGTGCCCGTGCTCCACAACCCCCTACTCCCAGCAGATTCAGGACACAGACTCACATTCCCATTTCAGGGTAAACTATTATATTCTCAGTCTGGCCTCTTCCCTGGGCCCTCCTGATACTCGAGGCTGAGTTTGTTTCACTTGTGATTAAGTTTGTTTTTCTCTAGCCCCTTTGATTGTTTTTTCCAAGATGAAGTATTCCAACAGTGCCTTTTCTTCAGAATTGTTTTCCTTTGAGGAGGGGGGGAAGACACAGACGCTGCCAGATTTGGGCTGAGTTTAGTGTTCCCCCATCCTGACCTAGATGGCAAGAATGCAGCTTCTGCCTAACAAGGCAGAATCGAAAATCTAAAGACCAAGAGAAAAAGGTGCCTCTGTTTCTGTCCAGCTGTAGCCAAGCCAGGCACTGGGCTGCTTTCTTGGCCCTGAGATGCTGTGAGATTTCCTGCCGCTGCCCTCAATCTCCAGGCACTTGGTGGAGGAAAAATCACCGTGGTGGTGGTGGTGGTGTCCCTGCCAGCGTGTGGGGATGCAGGAGGGACAGCTGTGGCATCGTGGCAGCTATTGTTGCCACCAGCATACAGGTAGGCAGCACCACAGTCTGTGCCAGGACCTGATGCTCAAATCCTTCCCGGTGGGGCAAGCTGCCATACAGTTCTAGGAAATTAATTTAAAAAGACATAAAACCAAGAAAAATCCAATAAAAGTGCAGGATGTGAGCAAGGCAAGTGACAGTTGGCAGGAGGGCTAAAGCACTGCCTCTGCCTCTGCTAACTGGCTTCAGTCCCACAGCTCACACCATTCCTGCAACTCAGGCATAGCTACTAGGTGGCCCAACTCACCACTTGACACCTCTGCTGAATCCAGCACAGCTCCACCATCAGCCAGCATCCACCACCTCTGCACCAGGTAAGACTTATTTATCCCTGACCTTGAGTTAGAAGGGTTGGCTTTAGACTGCAGCAGAAGCAGGTAGTATACAAGCTCTTCTGGGATGATTAACAACTCTGAGGTAACATCAGCCCTTGAACACCCCATTGGTGCTACTCCTCTATTAAGCAGCAAGGGCATTAAATGACAAATCATAACTTTCACTTGACTGAGGGCTCTTTTTTCTCCCATCTCAGATCCTGAGGGCAAGAGCTGCCTACACTCCAGGCTGCAGTCCTAGGGCCTGTCTGAGCAGGGCCATTTCCCCCTGAAGCAGTACCTAAGATGTGCTGGGTGATATGGAATGCAAACAGCATTTTAGCCCGTGAAGTATCAACATCTCAGATTTGGCTATGACGACCCAAAGGAGTTTCACAATAGGACCAGCCTCACGGCCTCAACAGTTCTCCAGATCCAGCTGCAAGTAAAAGCACCACCTCACATTCCAGCTCAACCACATCTGGGTGCCAACAGCAGAGCTGACTTTCTGGGGAATAAGTGAAAGGGATGATTGCATGTGTCCAGGCAGCCATGGATGTCCTCCCACTCCCCACTGCACTGGGCACTCTCCTCTGCTGAGGGAGAAGTGCACACAGCTGGGATACGTGTCTGTACCACACACACACATGAATGAAGAGCCAGTGACACTACCCAGCTACTCTTAAGTGCAGTGTCCCACTGGGTGTTTCAGTTTCTATGGTCCCAGATTGTGTTCCTGTCACTGCTCCAGCCAGTGGCCTCAGGGGAGGCTCTGCTCCTTGTTTCTGCATCTCAGACAGCTGTGCTGAGGAAGAATTTCGCAATGGGACCAGCCTCACGCCCCCAGAGAAAATAACTCTTCAGATTCCTCTGTTAATGAGCTCATCAGCATGGCCTTAATGCACAGTGAAGCTCCACCACAGAGGAATGCTGCTCAGAAGCACACACTGCACCTGCAGGCAGGGACTGCTTCCTGTAGGCTGCCTGTCAGCTGGGAGAATGCAGGCACAGACCCTGGGGATGCAGGAGACCACTCACATCACACCCATCAGCTACAAAGTGCACTGAAGACTGGGCTTGTCCTCCTTTAACTCCTGGTGACCAGCCCTGACCTACCTGTCCAGGGTTTCCTCCTCTGCAGGGGAACTGGTGGCTCCCTCTACCTGCAGAGGCAGGAGGAGAGCAGCTCTGACACTTCCACCAGTTGAGCCACCAGTTGGGGCCATCAGTAGATATTAATCAATCAGCTCTCACTGAGTGACTGCAGAACTGCCTCCAGCAGTTTTGACCCCCACTTCAGTGAGGAGAGGGCTGGGCAGTGTGGAGGGGTTCCTGTCTTGCTGCAGCACACACAGTTTGAGGCAGAACTGTTCAGCAATGACCCTGCTCAGACCAGAACAGGGTGTCAGGGCAGCACCCAGCACATCAAAGCTCTCTTGCCATGCTTCTCTGAACTCCACCGTGTCTCATGAGGCTTCCTGCATCTAAGAAATGAATATTAGACCTCTTAAGATGCAGATAACTGCTGCAGAAAAGCTGTGAGCATGTGAGCACACAAAGCTCTGCCTTCGCCTGCGTGGCCCAACAAAGCTCTGTAAGTAGAATGTGACCATTTTCTGCCCAGTGGAATATTCAGCCAAGCAACAGAAAAAAAGGAAAAGCCTTTAAGCATTCAATTAGTGACACAGCTGCTGTCTAAGGGACCTGTAAGCAGTGCTTCTTAGGCTTTACCAAATATCCACAGGCAAACCTTCAACTAAAATCAAAGGCTGTGTTCTTGAGCCCTGTATGTTTATGAATCATGCCTCTCCGGAGGGGCTGATGTCCCCTCCAAGGCTCCAGAAGTGATAAAGACTCCACGTGCAAATCAAGCAATGCAAGCTCTGAACACGTGAAAAATGTTTGTGTCATTACCCAGGCCTGGCCTCACAGCTCTTCTCTTACCCTAGATGACCCCGAAGCTCAGCACCTCCAGTGGAGGAGAGAAGGCCCTTTGCAGGGAGGATATCTGGAAAAGTTCCTCTTGGCTGCTACAACAGTGAGCAGAGATTCGCCTTCCTCTAGTGGGTGAAAAACCACAGCACACGTTCAGCAACAGAAGGGGCTGTGCTATCTGAGGGGGTTAGTAGTGCTAGGCAGAAGGAATTGGGTGCTCCTTCACCAAAATCTTATGGGCACAGGGTCCCACTGCCTTAGCCAGAACACAGCACACGGTGTCTCTCTGACCGTGCGACCCCACAGCTGGTCAACAGCTCACAGAATGGACAGACTTGTACCCAACAGAGATGCCACTGGTGCTGTGGCACAGGAGAGCAAGGAACTGTCCATACAACAGAAAAGTCAGAAAGAAGTGCCCACGGCTCCTTTCTTCCCCTCAGCTCCATCTCTGATCCTGTGCTGTAAGGGGAGATTGATCTTCAGGGCTAAAGTGAGCTCTTCTCCCTAAAATGCCATTTTATGAAGATGTTTCTGTGATTCACAGACTTGGCTACAGTGAACTAGAATGAAACCCACGGATTTGGCCTGCACTGCTTCCTCCCAGGCAGCAAGGATCCTATTGCCAAGTGGAGGTCAAGAGTGTTCAGGACAATGAGGATGTGGAGTGCAACAGGGAAAGAAATGCAGCGATGGCAGATAACACTCTGTTACGTACAGTTTGTCAGAGGAAGAACTGCCTTTGCTGGATAGGATGAAAGTAATAGAGCAAATTTAGCTCTGTTTCTCAGAAGGAAAACTTCCTTCTGACCATGATACCCACAAACACGTAAGGATTTGTCTCTGACTGGCTGGGAGCCACAAAGGAAACAGTAGTGTACCACGCTGTTCTAACTCTAGTCATTGCTGCTGCTCTCCAGTATCACTTTAGGAGTTTGTAAAATACTGATATTCTCTCTGTGTTCATGCAAGTGCCCTACCACTTTCTGCAAGTCAGGAAAATACTGTCTCACATGTCAACTGAGCACCATCAGGAAACAAGACTGAAGAGGGGTGTGCAGTATGTACCTGGTATGCAGTCCTTCCGCTGGGGGACGTGACTCGGGTGACAGAACGCTGATCCACCAAATCCAAAGCTGGAACAGCAGATGGGCCAAATATGAACTTCAGCCTGAAAGAAAACGTGTCTCCAGTTAGGTCACACCACAAAAGGAGACCACCTGACTTAGCCTTAATCCATTGGGTTTAGCCCTATGGAGTCCAGAAGGCTTGTAGCCAAAGGTTCCCACTGCATCTCAAAATCCCACCAGTTACAGGGCCACTAACTACACCACCAAGCAATGAAGTGTATTTGTCATCCTCAGCTTTTCTGGCTTTCCCTGTCCTGTCCCTCGGAGAAAATCCCAGGACTCAGTCCTTAAGGACAGCCTCTACTCTGCCAGCTATTGGGAGATGGTTTTTGATATTGTTAAGAGAACTTTCAAATTTCCAAGCTGCTCCCAAACAGTCCCACATCTCTTTGCAAAATCCCACATGGATTTAATTACAAGGCATTTTAAACATTTTTCTTACACAGGACATGACAGGTTATGTGTTTCTTCTTCAGCACTATGACCCAAACACTATTCTGGCTGCCTGCTGCACAAACAGGACATGAAGTGGTTCCTGTCCTGAACTAAAATGAGACAAAGTGCATCAGAGATACAGAAGTGAGACTTTTTAGTCAGTCTCTACACGGCCATGTAGGTGAGGAGTTATCTTTGAGGAGCATTTCTGGTGTCACAGCCCCTTTACAGATCACTGTATTGTGTACTGTGCAATACTGTGCAGATCACTGTATTATTGCAAAGGGAGTGTAGGTGAAGCATGAGACACAAGTTGTCCTTACAGGGATCTGATCAGCCTTTTTGTTAGTATTCCTGTAGTTCTTCTGATACAAACTCTGTGTAGACAAAGGCCTGGCACTTTGATAATTAATTTATCAATTAATCTATCACCTAAAGCTGGAAATTTTGCTTCTGCCCAGCACCCTAAATATGACAGGTCTTCTTCAGGGGAAACTCCATCTCTGGCAGCAAAAGCAAGACATGCTGGCAAGGAGAAGATGCAGGAAGGAAATCCTGGGGGATGCACAGTGCTGGGGATCCAGCAGAGGTTACAGGTCACAGGCAGTGTCACACACACAGCCCAGTTATCCTTGTGGCAGTAAAAAACTGTCACATGAGCACAATGAGCAGAAACAGGGATTTTAGTGGAGGCAGTACCAGGTAAACAAGAGCTTGTGGAGGCAGACTCACTAATGCCAAGGGAAAAAGGGACACTTAATTGTGTCCTGGGACACCTTAATTGTGCCCTGGGACACCTTAATCATACATACAGGCTGCCTTGGGTCAGATTATTGATCAGTTGGTCTTGAATCCCACCTCCAGTCACAGCCCACACATCGTGCCTCTGAGCATGGAGAGAGCACGGATGATCCATAGCTCCTTGAGCAATAGGAAATGCAGCAGTAGGGCTCCTTCCTCACCCCAGGGGAACTGGTTTAAACCCTGGAGAATGAACGACTCATTTTGTAGTGATCACATCTCCTCTATCACAGTCACAGCTGAGGTATAAATTATTTTTTCTCTACCCACCAAACTGCATCAATAGGAAGCTAAAGGCCATCAGGGAAACTTAAGACACTCCCCTACACATGGAGCCACCAGAAAGCAGCAGTTTTACATCAGTAATCCAGCTACCAGCAGGGCTCAGAGACAGCAAATTTATTCCAGATAAACACCCAGGGACATCAGATGCCCTGTGTCACTCCACCCTCCCTAAAAACCCTTTCCCTTTCCTTCCAAGCAGGACACATCACCAGGCAGGGATGCACCAGTGCACAGCATTTATGGATCAGAGAGTGCCTGGGATGTGGTGAAGACAATGTCAGCCAGGTTTGCTTCCTGCAAAAAATTGCCTTTATACAACTCCCTCCTCAGCCTCGGGGCTGTGAGGCAGCACTGTGGAGGCACATGCTGGTGTTTGGCCACTGCTCAGCTCA
The DNA here is from genome assembly GCF_000700745.2 of Antrostomus carolinensis. Classification (NCBI taxonomy): domain Eukaryota; kingdom Metazoa; phylum Chordata; class Aves; order Caprimulgiformes; family Caprimulgidae; genus Antrostomus; species Antrostomus carolinensis. The sequence goes on along the minus strand of NW_010325426.1, from coordinate 4,044 downwards.
GTGCTGTGAAATTCCACACCAGGAAGTGGATAAATAAAAGAGCTGTGAGTGCTGAGGGCACAGTAATTTCAATCTACATATTTATTATCTGTACATCCCTGCAAGGAGGATTTTATCTCCTGCTGATGCTGTGCAAGGGTATATGACAAGCTGTATGTCAAATATGGACATTTGTACCTTTAGCTTATTGTCCAGACAGCTCATAGGCTCAAAAGTTATTCTAGACCTGTATATCCAGCTGCTCTGAGTGTGTTCCAAAGAGCACAGGGGCAACTCAGTTAATTTTACCGACCTTTTATCCGCTGAGAAAAATCTGTGTAGTCTAGATTAGTTACAAGGGTAAACAACAAGAAAATCAGCAGTGATGAAAAGATAGCACAAAACATGAGCAGGAGAACAGAAGAAAGCAGAGGAACATTTCCAACTCTAGTGAAGACACAAAGAGCCAAGGCAGAGCCCTGGCGTCTCAGCAGCATGGCTGACCTATGTGTCTGAGTCAATCTCATTGATAACAAGCCAAGCAGACAGACTTATTCCAGGAAAACCAAACCTTCAGTTGCACAAACTCAAGGCAATAAGGATTGGCTTCATCTGAGGACTGAGAAGAGGTGGGTGGGGGAACATTCAACGTAAGACATTCCTTAATGATTAGGTTTGGGACTATAAGAGGGCCGAGTTTAATGAGTTTCAGTAACTCTTTCAAATTTAGGGAATTCTTTTTCATGTATATAATTCGATCAGTCTAACAGGAAATAAGTGAGGGAAATGCCCAAAGGAAACTCATGGACTTCAGAGATTTGGAAGAGATTTAGAAATTAAACCTCTGAGTTGCTGGTCACAGGGAATTAATGGAAATCTGACTGCCAAGAGTCACCACCCAACCATCATTAAACTTAACAAGAGAACTTCTATCCTCCTCTTTTATGACAAGAAGGAAACAAAAAGTCATGAGACCTGTCAAATATAATCCCACTCTTCAAAGGCCACTGTGGTCCCAGAAGAGGGTCATACCTTTCACAAGTGTTATGTTAGGTAACTTTAGACCCAAAGATATTTAAGGTCTGAAGGGTTCCTGGTGATGTCCTCTCCTGGCTAAATTACAGGCAGCCAAGAACACAAAGTTAAAGATAAATCTGAAAAACCTTTCTTACTGTGATGGTGCCTTTTCTCTACCTTCAACACAAATTAGTGAGGGTCACAGAAGTTGTGAAACTTGGATCTTTTAGGACACTGCTTGGGAATGACTGAAATATTAACAAGCTCCAGTCAACACCGGGACAATGAAGCTGACCTGAGACTTCTTCTAAACAGAAGAAATCTCTCAGGGTAACCTTCAAGTTAACAATTCCCTTGTGCAGAGATGACACATTCACTTCTCCATTTCTATCTCTCACGCCCATGACTCAAACAGAAGAAGGGATCTGGGGATGCTGCTGTGCTCACAATGATATGAACACAGCAGAGATGCAGCGCTCCAGCGGCGTGAATCACTCTGAAACACTGTTCACTCTCACAGAAAACTCATTCCAGATCTGAGGGTGGACTCAGAGCTCAGGTTAAACATTCTGGCTTTCTGCATGTTTAATCCACCCAAATTAGAGCAAGTCTTCACAAGAGATTCAGCAATACAGAGATAATTTCATGAATCTCTGGAAAAACCCTTGAGATTGTGGGTTTTTCTCACAAAAAAATGAATTTTGTTCATTTCCACTACCAGCAAAAACACGTAGCAACTCTGTATGAGAAACATGTACTGGTCAAACACAGGAAAAAAACAGTGGTAGTATGATGAGAGCAGGTTATCAACTGCCCTTTAGCAGGACACCTGGGACAAGAACTGAAGCAAAAGATACTCACCCCAGCAGCAGGTCATCAGGGACTGCAACAAGAAGAAAACAAAGTGTGATTGTGCTGAACTTCCCAACCATGAGAGACATCAACATCACAGGGAGGCTGGTGTCTGCCTAATGTACCCCCAGAGGCCACACAAGGCTCTAGCCATCCTCTCGGCACCAGAATGCAACAAGGAACAGCAAAATGATGTGAACTTACTGAGTACAGCAATTAAATATACATTCAGAACCACAGGGATTAATTTTAAAAAGAAATACAGAGCCCAAATACATTTACTTTTATAATATCCTAAATTTAAATGCATGCAGGAAAAGGCATGCAGCCTCAACATCTTACTCTTCCACTTTAAGAAGTTGGTTAAAAATATATATATATTGGTTTCCCTGAAAGTCTCTTGGCATGAGTTGAGAACTCTGGCATCAGGACTTTCAAAATGTTGTTCTTTTCCCAGTATAGTCTTGCAGGGCGCCACTAGTTTATAGCTTTTAATACAGAAGAAACGTAATGTCTTCACTTATTAGAACTTCTTGTTAAGATGGAAAATTACACTTAAGAAAATGAGTCTGTTTGTTTTAACTAACAGCCTCTGCTCTGAGCGTCCAATCTGATCTTTCTGCTATCGCTAATGGCACACAGTGTACTATGTCTCTGGATTCCACTGGAAGATCAGGACTTTTGACTTTAAAATCCTTTGTTCCAACAATTCAAAATATTTTCTATGACTTTCTATGATTTACACGGCTGGTTTGACTTTTCCAACTTTATTCTAATTTAATTCTCCAAAGTGATCGATCTGTTTGTTTTCAAAGTTATGTCTCAGTGTACCTCTTAGCACTATTTTATTGCTTTAAGGAGAAGTATACCTTAAAAGGAATGTTGACTTTATTTTTTTTCCCCTAGTTTACAACAGGATTTATAAAGCTTTTTTAGAAAGTGACATGTAGATCTTGGATCTACTCTAACCTGACAGGAGCCACACTGCAAGGATGCCAAAAAGCTGCCAGTATGGTCGCTCTGACAGTTCAGACATTAAGTCTCTGCCCATTCCCCACTCAAACAGATTTCTCTGAATGTTTATTTGGTGGTTTTTAGTGCAGTTAAAAATATTCCTTACATAGACACTTTCATTAGGAAGAACCATTCTGTGCTACTTATCAAGTAAACACAAACAGTGATATTCTTTCAGCACAGATTACAGAACTACGTTATAATCCAGAGTGCAACGAAGGTAACTGTTCTTAACTAGCTGCTAAAATTGGCCAAGGTGCAACTGTTGGCTTATGCTTGCTTCATTCAAGCAACAGGAAAGTTGTTCTTTGCCCTGGGATCACTAACACAACAGCCTCTGCTGGTCAGTCATCAACATGTTCATTTTTATGAAGATTTCCCTTTCAACTCTCGTTTTTAAGTTAATGAGTCTATAAAAACCACAGTACAAAAAATGCCCACCTAGAAGTATGTAAGTTATCATCCCCCAAGTGCAACCATTTACACTACAAGCTCTAAGTAAACAGTGTTGCCCTAGGTCCCAAGTTCAAAGTGTCCAACCTGGTCTAATTTTTGGAAGAGCTTGACTTTAAGAAGAGGGGCTGCTCCTCATTATCTGTGCTTCAAACTCCTTTGCATGGGATTCATTTTAAAAAGAAATCTGGAAGCCCAAATATCCTTACCTTTATCAGAGGCTAAATTTAAAAACATTGAAGAAAAGGCATGTGGCCTCAACATCTTCCTGTGCCACTCCTGAAAGTGACAGCCACCTCCTTTCACAGCAGAGTCTGCAGGAGATGCGAGGGGAGGCTGACAACCCTCACTGCTCCCTGAAGGTTTGGACAGCACCAGTATTACTGTCCTGCTGGGACAGTTCTGGTTTTATTTTACATACCATGTGAGGTCTCCTGAAAAGCCTTTTTGATCTCTTTCAAAAGCTCTTCAGCTACTGCTGGCAGGGTTGTGTCCATCTCATCGGCACTGGGAAACAGACAGGAGACAGCGGGGAAGCGTTACAGTGGCTGCGGTACAATGAACCGGGACGGTGTCTGGGCAGTGCCGTGTCCCGGGCCACGGGAAGGGCACCCTCAGCACCTTCGGAAATGCCTTTGAACCACCGTGTCAGAAGGAAGCGTTCCTCACAGCCGGGGTGTCTCTGGGACACCCCCACGTACAAACACACCCCGTGGAAGGGCGGGGGGG
>NW_010325425.1:42712-70392 GCF_000700745.2 Antrostomus carolinensis | reverse complement strand
GCTGCTAGCCAAGTGAAACCACCACAATGACAAACATAAATAAAATGAAATGCATGATTGTTACGGAACGGTGATAACCATAGATGAAAACTGGTGGATGGGGTGAATGGGGTGAGGAAAGCTAGCATTCAGCTAGCCAAAAGAATTAAAAGGCATAATAACTTTCATCATAGAGTGTGACTCAAACCCAGGACATAAAATACAGTAGCACACATCTCAAAGATTAAAGAAAACTTGTATTAATCTCTGAAGAAGACACAGATAAACTGATACTAATGATGAGAATAACTTTTTTCTGGCAGCTGTTGATGGCATTTGAACTCGTTTCTTTCTGAAAATTGTTTCTGACTAGGCAGTTTTTAAAGGTAACTATGCTTCTTCTTCTATGCTTCTTATGTGTGAAAAGTTTGCTATACATGTAAAAAAAGATCCTCCACATGGAGGAAGTATGGTGGAACTCCTATCAAGGCCCACAGTGAGAAAAATTAATTATATTCCTGAGTTTGGGCACTAAGAGGAATGGTAAAGAATTCAGATGTTATTCTAGTTTGCATTAAATATTCAAAAGATAGAGGAAAAGAAAGTAAAAGTTCTAATCTGTTTTGTGGGGTTTTTTTACACAGATACAGGACATGGACTAAAGACAACCAGAGTAAAATGAACTCTGGGTGACTGAAAGCCCTCAGTTCTTCAAGATCGGGTCTGGTAGGTTAGAGAACTACTGCCTGGCACTGCATATGTGTGTAAAAATATGTGAGGAATGGTCAACTGGAAAATAACAAACAACACAGGTAAAGAAAGTGGAAAAATGTCATTAAAAAAACCTAAACCAACCTCTCAAGGGAAGTGTTGAAGACAGCCATATATCAATTTTATTGTACCTCCTCATCTCCTGGATAGGTTTGCCCTTGATGGTACAGGAAGAATTGAAGAGTAATGGAACATTGCGTGTGGTCCATGTCTTGTCCCAACATGGATCTAGGACGCCTCTGGACCTGAACTATTCATGACTCCCCACAACAGCTCATATTGTAGATGTACCTTTGAATAAAGTCATTTTATTTTCCTGTTTATGCAAAAATGACTTTAAACACTTTAAATCAGTACGCAGGCAAGTATCCTTTCCCTTTCAAATGAATAGGGCTGTTTACTTAGGTCAATTTGGAGGACCACGCCGCAGAACATTATGTGGTGAAAAGTGCCAGAGATGACACAAAACATGTTTATGAGGGAAACTGTGAGATTGTAACAAGCATCAGGTACTCATGGTGCATTGAAGTTGCTGCTTTATGCCTATTCCAGACTACTGCTAGTTCTTTCCTTCTGTAAGATCTGCATTTATTAAAATACAAAAGCAACTGATACTTAGCACTTAGTCTCACAATAATTTGCTGGCTCTGTAGGAGTCACCTTATGCTGTGTTGCAGGATCAGGCCTATATGAATCATATCTATTAATTACACTGCCTACCAGGAAAACAGGAGACTCACAAAGCTGAGTTAGCAGGTTTTATCCACCAAGAACTCCTTATGGCAAGACAGTATTCACTTCGGGGGGATATTTTTAAATAATTTACATTCCCACATAAACATGACAAAAGGTTGCTCCAGTGGATACTGATTAAGTCTGTTTCTAGAAATAAGCAGATGATACAATTTTTAGAACATCAAAGTATTATTTTCTTGTCTAGCTAAAGTAAAGCTCTGGTTTCATTAGCTGGGAAAAAACCCCAGAGCAGCTGCTGGTTAATTTTCTAGTGAAAAGCTAAATAAACTCTATAGCAGTTAACCAGAAGTGAGGAGTTGGCTCCAAAAGCACAATAGAATTGCAGCATTGCACACATTTCAACAAGGTTGTACATATTTTACTGATCTTCTGCTTTGCATGCATGTAAAGCAAGCAAGATGCTGCTGCAAAGAACTTATTCTCAAAACTTGCTCTCTAGCATGCATGCAAAACTATAGCAGCTGGACAGACATCCACAAATCCCCCAGAGATGATTCATAGTCCCAGGCAACTGCCCTAATTTTGCAAGCTGAAATCTGGCAACATAGCAGGCTGCTGCTGCTAAAATAATTACTGGAGCTGAATAGAGAAGATGCATTTTCAAGTCAAACTATTTGGACATATTATCCCTTGAAGAGAAAACCCAAACAGACATTTAACATTGATTTTAAAATTGTTTTGTAATTCATGTAAAATGCATATGTTTGTTAAGTTACTGTGGTGGGTTGACCCTAGCTGGATGCCCAGTGGCAATCAAAGCTGCTCTATCACTCCCCTCCTCAGCTGGACATGGGAGAAAAAATATAATGAAAGGCTCATGGGTCCAGATAAGGATAGAGAGAGATCACTCACCAATTACCATCATGTACAAAACTGACCCAACCTGGGTAAATTGATTTATTATCAATCAAATCAGAATAGGATAATGAGAGCTAAAACTAAATCTTGAAACACCTTCTCCCCACCCCTCACTTCTTCCTAGGCTTAATTTTTCTCCTAATTTCTCTATCTCCTCCCACTCAGTGGCACAGGGGAATGGGACTTGTGGTCTGTTCATCACACGTTGTTTTTGCTGTTTCCTTCCTCCTCAGGAGAAGGACTCCTTACACTCTTCCCCTGTTCCAGTGTCCTTTCCATGGTGTGCAGTCCTTCAGGAACAGGCTGCTCCAGTGCAGGTCCCCCATGGGTCCACAAGTCCTGCCAGCAAACCTGTTCCAACGTAGCTTCCTCTATCTCCACGGGCAGCACAGATCCTGCCAGGAACCTGCTTTAGCACAGGCTTTCCATGGGGTCACAGCCTCTTTCAGGCATCCACCTGCTCTGGCGTGGGATCCTCCAAGGGCTGCAGGTGGTCATCTGCTCCACCAGGGACCTCAATGGGCTGCAGGGGAACAGCCTGCCTCACCATGGTCTTCACCACAGGCTGCAGGGGAATCTCTGCTCCGGCGCCTGGAGCGCCTTCTCCCCCTCCTTCTTCACTGACCTTGGTGTCTGTAGACCTGTTTCATGTATTCTCACTCTCTCCAGCTGCAAAGTTTCTGGCAGCTTCTCACAGAAGCCACCCCAATGCCCCCCCTGCTGCCAAAACCTGGCCTTGGAAACCCAACACACTTTGTAACAGTGAATGCCATTTGCAGGTCTACAAATAGGCTGAAAAGAAGGTTAATGCCCCTTCAAGGGATTAATGTGGTCATTATTAGAGGAATACATGTACTTTTAAAATATGAAGCCAGTACAGTAGCATTTTCAGCAACATCCTTTGTTAGTTCATAATTCCAAACTGTATAGATATATGTATATAATAGTGTCCACAAATTGCAGGGGAAGTGCCAGTCTGCTCTGGCACCTGGAGCACCTCCTCCCCCTCCTTCTTCACTGACTTTGCTGTCTACAGAGCTGTTTCTCTCACATATCACAGAGGTGCTACCACTGTCACTGATGGGCTCCGCCTTGGCCAGCAGTGGTTTTGTCTTGGAGCTGGCTGGCATTGGCTCTGTCAGACATGGGGAAAGCTTCTGGCAACTGCACACAGAAGCCACCACTGTGCTCCCCTGCCAATAAATCCTTGCCACTGAAACCTGTCACAGTTATTTACGTGTTGCAGACAAGAACTGAAAGCTTGTAGAATTCAGGCTTCTTAGAAAACATTAAAAGGCCTTTTGTCCCAGGTGACTGATTTAAATGAATGGCTGGACTCAATTTGCCATGGAGTAGAAAATGAGCATAAGAGATTACCTATGTAGTTTAAACTACTGGATTAGAGCTTAAGCAAGTGTTAGGGAACCCACTGGAATTTGTTTTTTTTTAAGGCTTCATAAAAACATAATTACTATCCACATGTGAAATAATATTTTGTTTACCTATAATATATGAACCATTCTGCATAACTGACAGTTGTTGGAGGCAATGTGAAAGGCCTGCTACAATGACAGTACTTTATAAAGGATGGGTATGGTACACACATGAGTAGTTTTCGCTACCTATATTCTTTGCATAATGTGGGAAAGAGGGACTGTTGTTTGTTGCACATGTTTATTAATTCATCTTTGGCCTAGTTTGGCAGTTGTAGAAAAACAACAGGAGGTGACTGTAGCAACAAGGGAAATGTGCTGCTCCCCTACATCAGAAAGCTAGCGACTTGCAGGGGAAGAAAGATGTCTATGCTGTCTACTAGAGAGGAGGGTTCTGCCTGTACCCATTCTCTTATCCCACTGTGGAAAGGATTGTACTTCGCCTTGTTACACCTTCCCACACACCTTCTGGAGTTTGGCTTTAGAGGCACTATAGGCCTCATCATGCTATCTTGTTTTTCAGTTCCTCTCTCTAGTTCCAGAGATAGCCTATGCTGTCGTTCTGTTCCACCATTCACAACATGCTGCCCACTACAGAAATGCAGCTATGCGAAAAATAAAGAAAAATAAATAAAAAATAAGGAGAATTCTTGTTACTGGTTTTTGCTTTCTTCACCCTTCTTCACTTAAAAATAAATATAATTGTGATATAAAATGTAATGGAGCCTGTTCTCTATTGCCAAAAGCCAAGAAAATTCCAGCTAGTGCTGAGATGTTCTTGCTTTTCATAGCTTACCTTGCAGGGCATAAATAGTCCTTCCTGATTTAGTTGTACTCTCTATCAAAGTTCTAGTATCATTTTCAGTAAACTCCATTCATCATTTTGGCTTAACCCTGAGTTACACTCGACCTCTTTCCATATGTCAAAAGCATACTTTGTACATGGTGTCTTGCCTAAGATGTCCACTGATTTTTATTGTAATACTCAGAGATCCAAATTGTGATTTATGGGTTTAGAGGGCATGCAACCCATGAAAACCACAGTTTAGCCTTTGCTCTGGACTTAGAAAAGAAAGAAAAAGATTTTTCTTTTTATTCTGTGCAAGTCTTTTCTCCAGCTGGAGCTCTGACTTTTGCAAAGGGATGTTTGGAGACTATGTCCTTCTATACTATAAACAACATAGCTAGCATCCCCTGATGCAATGAACTAAGCTCTGTGTCAACAGTTTCAAACCTTGCTTAGATATTCCCTGAGAGGAGGCATGCAGGTGCCAGCTCTGTATGTATGTTAGGGGTTTGGGTTTTTTTTTCATTTTTTGACAAGGCATTAGCAAATATATAACAGATCAGTTTCAAGGATGTGATTGTTTTTCATCACTAAAAATCTAACTCCCAGTAGGGCTACTGCCTTTTCTATTTCATAATCACAAAGCAGAGTAAGCAGTATGGCAGTACAGAGAATTTTTAGATAAGCCCCAGATAGTATAACCCTGTTCTTCTAACTAATTTAGTGCAGAACATGGAAACTGAAAACAAAGCTATCTTTAGAATCAGAAAATCCAAGTGGAACATATCCAAAGATGAAACTACATTCATCCCACCCAGAGCTGGATTTGTATCCACAACAGCAGCCTGTCTGACTGCTGCTGGGAGTGTATGGTAGATCTTTTCCAAGAAATTAGAAAGAAGTCTCTTGCATTAAATAGCAATTTCATATATAAATGAAAGTTGAATTGATTAAACTTCACAGAGGAAATTATAAAAGAAGAAAAATACTAAATGAGATTAAAATTGAAAGAGAATGAAAGGGAAACAAAGAGAGATGCTCACCCTGGAGCTTCTTCATCCCTTCATTCCACTGTCATAAGGGAGTGAGACCCAAAAGCTAGGTAGCTATTTGCATGAGATAATGCCATCCCATAGAAACTCACAATAAATTAACAGTTTTGTTCTATTTTGACAGCTTTCCCAGCAGGTAAGATTGTTCCTTACAGAAAAATGCTGCACACATTTTTATTGATGCAAATCAAGATTCACTGTCAGAAAATGTGGCTCCATATTAATACACAAAAAACATCTGCAGCAAAACCTTTACTATCTTGGGAGGCTGTGGGAAGGGTAGGCATCTTCTGCTTGATCTGGACATTCTGTAGCAAGGCAGTAATATGAATAAATGCTGTACAGGTCTTCTGCATCCCTTGCAACTCAGCAAGGCAAGAGATTGTAAAATCTGTCACCAAGTGTGACATGTGCTGTGACAGCTGTTCTAGTGCTCACAGGCTTGCAAGATCAAATATTTTCACTGTAGTAACTGATAACTTGTAGATTGACAGAGAGACATATATCCATAGAAAAAGATATAATAATGATGTGAATTAAAAACACATTAGAAAATAGAAGTTTCTTTGTTCCAACAGCTATCTGTGAAGCATGTAAAATGTTATTACAAATGTTTCTTATTTGAAACAAAAAGGGATCTGAATTAATTTTCCCTCTTTCAAATAATATGGTGATTGTATTTTCCATTTAACTACAGCTGGCAAAATATGTTGCAACTCACTACAGCAGCAAACTGAGCTCTTTCCTAGTCTTAAAAGTTAATTAACTCTGATCATTTTTTAATCATCCAAAGCAATCATTCAAAATAAAAACATACTTGCCTGTGAAAGTTCAGTGTTAGAAAATCAGAAATTACTGAGGCAGTGAAGCTGAAGTTGGTGTCAGTGACAGAAATTTTAACAGTTTTTTAACAGGTTCAATGAGTTCCAAAATCATGAAATGGCATTTGTAAATCTGTACTACTTAACAGTAAGTTATACAGTTTCAGTGTTAAAATGATCCATCCTATCAGTCCTAACAGGCAAAAAGACAAAGCCTAAATTTATCACCAGTGCAAAAGGAATGCTACCTCTGAAATTGCTTCCAGACCTTCAGAGTCAACGTTTATTTTGCTGACTTTGACTTTGATTTAAGTATTAAAACATGACAGCACATTACAAAGAGCAGATAGCTTAATGTTGTAGTAATCTACTCAAATAAAGCAAAATAAACTAGATGACCTGTCAAAGTCAGAAATTGAGAAGGCAGACAGGTCAGCAGCATGATAAATCACACCCTGGTATCTGCAATAAAAGGAAAGGCAACACCTTCTCGTATTTTATTAGACAGAAGCCTTTTTTACCTGGTGAGCTATTTGTACTAGCAGTAAGTTCTGATGACTGCGACATCAACTACACTTCCAAAACAAGGGAGAGTGTAAAAATAGGAATTTTTTTTATTCAGGTCCTCAAAGTCCTCAGCATGAAGCTGACCGATGGATTTCAGATTAATTTTGTTCCAACTTTCTGCCCTGATGCCTGCACTCTTCCAGTGAAAGCATTCAAAGATTAAAATAAAAAAAAAAAAAAAATACTTGGTAAAGTATTAATATTTCATATGAGAAAGAGAAATGAAAGATAATCTTCTTACAAAGAGGTAGCACTCAGGGATATTGCTATGAAATAGGTTTTTTAAACATCAGCCATGAGATTTTGTTTACAACAGACTTCGTCCCTAGTGCCTCACAATCTGTTTGAAATACTATGAAAGCCAAAGTTCTTTTGATAAGTGGATAATTCATGGAACAGATCAAGGCTCTCCTAAGAGGATGAAAATTCCTTTAAATCACAAAGACATCCTTCTGTTAAAAATAGTATTATTTTTTTAAGGGATTCTCTCCAAGGGCCAGACACATCTTTTTAATATTTTTTCAGTAATGAGACAGGGGAGAGCTAATGTGTGAGCGTGAATATGGCAAATACATTTCTGACTGCTTTAGAAGAGGCTATGGTTATTTTCCATACCTGACTGTTGTTATCTAGTTTGCTCATGACCTGCAATTTCTTTGCTCTTCTTCCATGGACAAAGATTTCTAACCAAGGGGAGTAATAATTATTAGGGTAAACATGCTTAAAATAGAAAACATAGTAAACAGTTGTTGATTACTTTGTTATATAATTGCTTTCTTTTTAGTGAAAAAACTCCTAAATCAAGGAAACTCCTAACTTTTAAAGTATTAGGTTGAGAAGCCCTTTTGGAGCTGGTCCTAGCCATGTTGCAGCCTTCTTTTAGAGACACAATTCTGCGATTTTGAATGTAGACATTCACATAGTGTAAATGAAAAGTGGAAATAAAATATTAGCTGTGACACCACAGAGTATCCACTTCTTGCTCACTTGAACTAATTCCAAACACTGGAAAATTAGGAGGAATCAGCTACATTGGCAAGGCTGACCATGATGCAGCTGTAGGGCCCAGGAAGGTTCCCTTTCTTTTTGGATACTCTCTTGTAACTTGCTTGAATCCCTGACATAGACTTCTTTGCAAAGAGTCTTACTCCTCCATCTGATAATGATTTATTACTTTCTGGAAACAAGACCAGATGAAATCCAGGAGCACAGGCTGTCAAACAGAAGCAAAAGCAGTTGACACACACCCTGAATGTTACAGGGTCTATGGGTCATGAAAGAAACAATAAAAGCTTCTTACATGAGTAGGAGGGTATAACTTAATCAAGAGAAAAAGGAAAAAAAAAATCCCCTATGTGACAATGTGTTCTGTTCTTTCACCAGAAAGTCCTAAGAAACCACAAAGACCTAAGAAACAATTTCTGCAAAATTTCCTGGCTTCTCTTGTCCCAAGTCCCAGGCTATTACTCTGATGCTCTCTGGAAGATGAACCCAGAATACTAGAATTTTGGAATAGCCTTCATCCCAGTTATTACCCTGTAAATTTGAATGTAACATTTAACTGCAGAAGTTAATTTCCCAGGGCTCCTGGACATGGGCTGCAGAAAAATAAGTATGGATGTAAAGATGGATTGCTGCAAATCATGGCCTTGCCTTGCCAAGGCTGCAGCAGAAGCAGCTGAAGACACTATGATATTGTATATGCATTTCCTGTGAATGAATGGCAAGTTTTCATTTCTTCACAGTTATGCCTGTAGACAGGATAGTTCTTGCATCCTACTGGCTTTCCCATATTTCCTTGAGCCTCACATGCTCTACTTGGGGACTAGGAGGGGCCAGGTCTCTTTACATAAGCCTTTCTAGATTCAGAATTGTTTCCAGACTGAGTTGTGACCCCTTTCCAAGGCAGAATATGGAGAAAGGCACTGCAGGAAAGCTCCTGGTCCAGCTTGGCTGCGAGATGCTTAAGCAGAGGAGAGGAGGTGCAGCGAAGCAGTGATGCAGCCACCAGCTGCCTCTGCAAAACCTGGAGCCAGGTTGCTACAGTTGAGAAAATGTTCACCCCTCAAGGGCAGGTTCAGACGGAGAGGCCCCCATTTCTGGTATGTTGCTTCACCATGGGGCCAAACTGTTTGCACCTCTCTGTGTATGCTCAACTTCCAGCAGCTGGGTTCCCAGCCTTGACTCCAAGAACACTTCTCGGGCTAGCTTTGAAAGCAGCTCATGGGATACCAACACCTGATTTTTGCCCTTCTCTCTAAATATGCTTATTATATGTGTATATTTTAACCTGGGGAAACCTCCTGTGGCCTTTTACATTGTCCCAGGTGGGGTGGAGCCAGCCAGGATGCTGAGGCGGGGAACAGAGGAGCTCCTGACAGGGACTGCCTGGAGTGGAAAACCTTCATACTACAAACTGTTCCACTTCATGTGCATCCCACTTGCTGAGCTGGAGGGATGCACTGGGACACGTGTTCAGCAGAGGGGGCAGAGGGTGCGCTGTGTGGACTGCCCAGAAGGGACTGTGTGCAGCTATGGAGGGGATCACAAGAGCACTGGGGGGCTATGGGATGTGCAGGGTGCAGGTGCCATGAGGAGGCAGCGATTGTCCTGCTGCCACCCCAGTGCAAGGTGTTCAGAGTCCAGAGCTACCTTAAAGCCTCTGAGCAGTTGTGGTTGCCCAAGGCAGGGAGGAGCTGATGCAAGTAAGGGAAAGACATGCAGGGCTGTTTGCAACAGCGGGATCAGGGCTACACATCCTGTGGGTCCTGCTGAGAGCATCACACGTGCTGGGAGGGGATGAGTGTCTCTCTCAGCATAAAGCAAAGTAATCATGTGTCTGCTTTGATGTATGCCAAGATACCTGCATTCCTACAGATTCCTCTTGATAGCTGGAAACAACCAACACCATGATGCACGTTAGTGAGTCTGCAGGTCATTACCTTCTGCTTTCATCAGGCCATAAAACACTCACAAATGTTACATTCTGATTTACAGAAGTGAACTAGATTATTTTTTAACAGCTGTACCAGAGACATTCTACATTAAATCAGCAACAAAAACCAGGCAGTACACTTACCTAAAAGAGCTTTCTAAATGACATGTATCATTGGGCTTATATATCATTATTGCTATTCATAATTAATGGAAATGTAACATTTTTCACTAATGGAAAACAACCACTGCAAAAAGCACTTTGATTGCATTATATTTATTGCCTATCTTAAGAGCTAAAAAAGCACTTAACCTATAATTAAGGTTACACAATAAAAGCTTTGTAAATATTGCAGTTGGAAAGTGTTCTTTCAACATCACATACCACCATTAGGTAAAAATATTTGCTCTAAGGAATGTCTTTTTGAAATTATAAAATTGTTTTTCTGAAGGAAAAAAAGAAGGAAAAGGAAAACCTGAAATGCAGCACTAGCTTGTTTCTGCACAGCCTTCACGCTTACTGGGCAAACACTTAATGCTTAATCAACACTTCATGTGAGCAGGAATAAAAAAAAAATAATTAATGGTGGTCTGAAATGTCTCTCACTGTTGGGGATATAAGGAATCGAACCAAATGTAGAAAAAAAATCCATTGGGAAAAAACTTTGTAAAAGAAAAATCAAAACATTTGCCTGAGAGCTGCACCATTGCATGGTAGTTTCCAGCAAATTGTGTAAGGGTGCTTGGTCTGTGCTGTATGGAGGGTACTCCTGGTTTTGCCAGATTACTGTTCACTTTTGTTCCCCTTGGGCATGACACACTCATTTAATCCTTGTTTGCAGGCTTTATGCAGAATAGATGGATGCTAGTATGCTACAGAAAGCAGAGAGAGTGCTCTTTGCTTGCTGTACCTTCTGATCAGGGCCATGCCTAACCCCATAGACACATAACTGCTACTCTGCTGGTACCACTAAAACAGCCACACTCCACAAAAAGTGCTATGTATTCCTATCTTGTTACCCGCCTAAACAAGTGCTAGGAGTTTCTTGTTCTGTGATATTTCAAAACACATTTTGAGCTTAGAAAAGCTTTATATTTCAGTTTCGAAAAGAGGAAATAAGACCAAGTGACATAAATAAACCTCAGAGTACTGTAAGTTCTCTGTGTCATTTCAAAAAACTTTCTCAAACACAAAAGCACTAAATTTTTTCTTAGGAGTAATAAATGTCAAAGCCTTAGGCTCAAATATTTAATCAGTGTACTCCAAACAATCTTCTAGTAGTGATTCATCTTCCAGGCATATGGAATTATTTATTATTATATGTTAAAAATCTTTAAAAAAAAAAAATCCTTTTGAAATGAATTTTTGCCATTTGGTTTTCAGGATTTTGTCTGGACATCCCAGTGGATTGATTCATTAAATAACCTTGCAATTCATAAACAGCTTAGAATCAGAGTTCAAAGGAAAACAATACTGACTGGAATGTTTCTGGTGTGCTTTAGAGAATGCAGAATACCATGTAGACAAGCTGCACATGCCATGTCCTTACAGAAACAGTTTAATTCCTAGTAATCTTGAGGGAGAGAAGAAGTCTTCACAGCAGAGCTATACCCTGATATTATGTGAAAAAGTAATAAGGAAGGATTGGATGTCCCCTGGAAGTGGGATTTTTATGACATTGGCATTTCTCTTTAAATTACCCACTATAACAACTGTCCCAGTGTTAATAATGAATTTGGCACTAGTCTAGGTAGATCCTTCTTTTAGCCTATCTAAATTTCCTCTGAGCAACTATTATTGCAGATTACTGATTCTGCACCGGCATTTCTTACAATTTTTTCTGGTGGAGCTTCACCACCAGACATCAGCGGTAACAGAGGAGAACAACCACATTGCTGCAGCTGCAAGTAACATGTTTTAATTATTTGAGATCTTTGAGAGTCTGTTAGTAAGACTGATTAGAGGCCACACAGACTGCAGATCTCTTGCAGGCACTGTTTAACACATTTTCTTGTGAAGTGCACACCACTTTTTAGGTGGAACAATTTGCAATTGAATCTACACTGATGATTAGGGTCAGAATTGGTGGCATTAGAGGACAGGATATCCCTTACTTCCCCCTGCTGCATGGGATCACAGTCATAGCAGTTATTTCTTCCACTCCTACAATGCAATCTGTATCTGAAAACCACTTCTGTTGCTGCGTGACTTGCAAGGGATGCAGAGAGCCACAGGGACAGAGAGCTGAGGGAATATGAGTCAGCACAGAAGATGCTACAGCAGGGATTTGGACAAATTTGGCCAGAAATTTATCAGTGTTTTCTGCTATAGCACTGCTTCTACCTAAAGTCTTCAGATTTATTTTTTTTTTTTCTACTTAAATGCAAACTTTCCTTTCAATACAGCACATATCATACAGCAGATTTAGTTGTTAAAAAACCAACAACAAAAAGCCCACGTTAGCTCCATTTCTGGCACCCTTGTTAGGTGTCAGAATGTCTCCTGCTCTCCAGTCTGTACATTCATTGAAAAATAGTTGCAGCCAAATACTATCCCTCTACTGATCTTTTCACAAAGCTCTAGCCATGTAGGAATTTTATGAAAATTTAAAAAAGGGGTTTTGACATTCAAATTTGAAAAAACCCCTCATTTTTAAAAGATGGCCTTGAAATATCTCAACTAAATGCAAACTGGCTTCAGCTGATGTGCGTCAAGCTCTTCCTTTCCTCAGTAGTCTTGTTCTGCCATATCTTGTTCTCATTGCTATTCTCCTTATGCCTCAACAGGGAGGTGCTCTTCACTGAGCAAAAATATGGAAAAAAGAGGTGATACTTTAATAAAACCACCTGCTAAGCATTAAACAAAAAATTTCTACTAATCACTGCCTGCCACAGCTGTCAGAATTGACCACAGAATCCAGCCTCACAGTTTGTTTTCAGCTCTACTGCTATGCACGTAATGTTAACAGTCCTGCAGCATGATGATGCGAAATTCAAACTCTTTAGAGATTAGTCACAGATCATATCATGCTAATGGTTACTCTGGCTCACAGTTTAATCTAAGTATTTGTCTAATATTTTTTCTTTTAAAATCCCCAGTTGATTTGAGGGCTCCATGGAGCTGTGCACAAAAGTAGGACCTACATAAAAAGAGCTTAAACTTAACAAAGAAGAGCACTGAAAAGTAGTAAAGGAACATGTAGATGGAGTGACTTGATCCAAAGCTTTACAATGTATCAGAAAAAGGATGTCAGGATGTAGATTTTTTCAATCAACATTTTCAGTTCAATCTGCAGATGAGGCCATATCTCTGGATCAAATTATATAGTCAATGTAGATAAAGTTCTCTGCAGGAAGGAAATAAAAAGGAAAAAGAAGAGAATAATTTAGCCCACCTGTATTTTAAAAATAATAGAATTCAGACTGATCATTCTGCAAGTATCACATTTTGGGTTTTAGTGTATTAATAATTATGGAAAAACAAAGGCCTGTTTCATCCTTAAAACAGCAAGGAATTTACAACTTGCATTTCACTCAATTTTAAAAAATCTGCATATCTGCACATTTGTATGTGCATACTGGTATATACTACTTATATCAGTCGTAGCAGAGGTTAGGCTAAATCTTCTTAAATACCTAGGCTAAAAGTCAGTGTGTCCTGATTCCTGTGGTTCATTTCCATTCCACTTGGAATATACATAATAAACTACATTTTTAGGGAGCTTATTTTACTTAAACTTTTGGTTTTTTAGGGAAAAAATAATAAGTAGTTCTAACAGCTAACTAAAACACCCTCAAAGTCATGTCTTATTTCTAGTCATGCCATGTTAATTCACATTAAGTAACATGGTTCCCTCCAAACAGTCAAAACAAAATTGTTATGAATAAGAGTAGCACAGTCCAGTCCTGAATAGTCTGACTGGTTTAATTTCATTTTTGAGAATTTTTTTTATTTATATCTGTCAAAATGGAATAAAAATGCCCTTGTAATTGTAGTCCATATAACATCTACACATAACTGTAGGTACATAGCTTATTCACATTCGTGTTACTACTGCTATGTTTATAGCTAAGCAAGTGTACAAATTGATAGTTGAAATAGCAACTATATTGTGCAGAAAAGGAAATTTCAACCTATACTGTAATTCAGTTTGTCCCTAGAAATCCTACAAGGTCTCAAAGTCCATATAAGAGGAAAATGGTGGCTGTTGGATCAGAGCTTACTGTGTCAGTTATATGGATAAAATTTTACATGGATGTAATTTATGGAAATGACAATGATCATGCAAAAGAAGATATCTGGAAACTTCATCTTTGTAAAGATTTACAGTCAAAATATGTAATCAAATAAATGCTATTGTAGAGCTACAGAGAGAAACTGGAATTAAGAATCTGGAGTGAAACACTTTACATCTCCATAGGCATCTTAACCTTAAACTCCAGAAAGTGTGTTACATAATTTTGCTTCCATGTGTGAAGCTCTCTAGCTCTTTTAAATGTTCAGTTCAGATATTAAGCTCTGGCCTTCCAGAAAAGTGAGGTTAACTTGTAAGGCAGGAGTCCTGACACTTCAAATTATGTTGTCTGTGTAAAAAAGTAATTGAGATAAGACCTGTGCACAAATAATTTTTCATTATGTGAGATTTACAGGATTGACAGTTCAGGAAAGAAAGTCTCTTTCCACCTGCACTTCCCTTACCTACCTTATCTAGTCCTACAGACAACCTAAACTACTAATTCTTCCACCAAGATGCTGTGTTTCAAACTCTGTTCAATCTTCTGCTGTCTTCCAAACCTCTATAATTACTGCTGTTCTCCTTGTTTAGCTGCAAGCAGAGCCAAAACTCACAGAGTCTATTTCCGAAGCCTGTTGTCCGTTAAAATTGCTTTCCATTCACTGGTGGAAAGTGATGGCTCATTATCAGCTTCCATCTCACTGATGTGTAAATCTAGATGCATCGGTGCCTCCACATGAAATATGAAAAATAATCTAATGCATGGAGCAAGAAATAGGAAAGAAAGCTGCATTTTTATTCAGTTAAATTGTTTCATTAAGCTTTTAGAAAAACTGATGGAATGTAATGTTGCAAAGATTGTTTTATTCTCAACAGAGGCAGTCTTGATTAGTTGAATTTAGTATAGCTCTATTCGCTGTATTTGTATGTCTATTAGGCACAATATTTGTTATCAACACTAGAAAATCATCTGTTCTATCACTGGCTAAATGCATCATCAGTTGTACACTCTGCATGTACAATGAGTATGCTTGCTTGCATGGCAGAGCAAACCTGAGCACCGTATGTCACTCTGTGCAGAAGCTGACACACAACCTTCAGTATTCTGGTTAGAAAAGTAGGTCATGTTCAGTTCGTAGCACTGGTTGAGATATCTTAGAGGAGATAAATACCCCACCATAGACATTGCCACTTTGGGGAAAAAGCTGAGAAGAAAAGGAAGTCTGTTTGAGGTTTTCTATATTGTTCTAATAATAATGTTAGGGTATTTTCTGGTGTAAAAAAGCGAGTTCAAACTTAACTCAATTATATAAGTTGTTCAACAGAGTAAGGTTTCTAGAATCAGACTTTCTGTGTACATCATATATATGACAAGTAATTACTAGATAATTTTAAAGCCTATGGATGATAATTAATCCACAAAGAGAAAAGATATCTTTATAGTGATGGTCAAAGCTAGTTTAATAGGTAGTGAACCTCTGGATTTTGCCTTAAACTTGGCTCCTCTGGACTCCCTTGGTCTACATTGTCATACTAGTAACATATTTCTGATCTAGCCATGGACTTAAAAATGATCCTGGCCTTAGCCTGAAGCCTTGCTTGCTCACCACATCGAAGGTGAGCTACGAAGATCATTCATGGGTCTTGCTTGGTCCAAACCTGAATGTAGCTACACCTCTGCCTCAGTTTTATTCTTACCCTACTAACTCCTTCCAGTCCAGGGCACAGAAAGGCAGATAAGCCTTCTGGCACTTTCAGCATGGCAGTGCCATGAATCCTCCAATGGATGTGCCAGCGAGGCCTCCTTTTCATAGTGACAGGGGCATCCTTTATCAGGATAAACACAAGCACTTCTCATAGGCCTCATTCTTTTTATTTCAAACGTTGCAAAGCAGCTGCTCTCCGTACCAGCCTAAGCCATAGCCCAATGATGCCCACAGATACAACTCTAA
Source organism: Antrostomus carolinensis (assembly GCF_000700745.2). Taxonomy (NCBI): domain Eukaryota; kingdom Metazoa; phylum Chordata; class Aves; order Caprimulgiformes; family Caprimulgidae; genus Antrostomus; species Antrostomus carolinensis. Next base: position 54,247 of record NW_010325425.1, on the reverse strand, counting down.
AACTAGCCTGAACAGGAGTGTTTTATATGTACTTACCTGTGCTTTATGAAAATGTTTTCAATTTTGACTTATAATCATGAGTTGTAACTGGAGAATTTGTAAAATTATTTTAGGAACCAGAAAAACTTTTCTCTTTCAATCATTTTTTCTAAAAAATCTTTTGCTAAAGAAGCTATTAAAACACACTTGCTAGGATAAAAAAGTACCATTTAAAACAGCAAACACAGTGTTGCAATTAATATTAACAAGAACTTCTGCCAAAAAGTAATGGATATCTTAAAGCTGATTCTGCACAAAAATTACAGTTAGCTCTAACTCTTCCTGTGAAATTGCTTGAAAATATTTGAGGGAATTGTGACATAAAAACTTAGAAGTACTCTAAGAAACACACACTAATGTAGATGTGGCAATTAGTATGTTAAGAAGATACTGTGCTATGGTCTAAAAAATTTTCAACAGTGCTATCTGCACAGAAAGATTAGGCATTTAAGTTCATATTCGAAAATGTAGATTGCACTCCATTATGTTAAATAATGTATGATAACAGGATTTTTGTACTATCACTCCACTAATCCTGCCACCTTGGATTCTCATTTCTGGTTTTATGATCTATTTATTAGAGCATAGTCAACTCTCTTTCATTTTAGAAAATGTCTTTATGCAGAAGAATTACTTCTCATATTATATTTGGGAGCATGAAATTTTATTACAGAAATGCTCATTGCATCTTTGCGAATGCTCTGATTTGCTCTACAAAGGTTAAAAAAGACACATTTCTCAGATCTTTTCAATTCTCATAATGTTTAATCTCTTCTGTCCGAAGAATAATTTTAAGAATAAGACCTCACTTTGCAGCACCAATGGGTGATGGAGAGAAAAACACTGAAGATGGGTTCTTGCCAGGTGGCATCATTGTCTTCACAGTCCATATTTCAAATGCAACAAACTTGAGGATGGGTGCAGGTCTTCAGCCTCCTAGTTGCTTTTGCTAAGTTCTTCTCCCCAGACTGGAGAAGACATGATGTTTCATGGGCACACACTTACAGTATGCCAAATGGAGGAATAATTTTGATTTTGCTGTTGCTGGGCTGGGGAGATGGGAAGTCTTCAGAAACTCTATGTCCAGGAGGCCTCAGGCTGCAAACTGTCTGCTGAGGAGTCTCCTCACTGCCTCCACAAGGAACCTAATCACCTACACCTAAAGTTAATCATTATCATTGCCCTTAAACACACAAGTAGATTCTATTATATGCTACAAAAATAATATTCATAAGTCTTCAAAATAGAAGTAATGGTAGGGGCCAACCTTCTGTTTCAGATTGTTGCTATTTTAATAGACAATTTTATTTTATTATGTAGACAATGTATTTACAATTAATATCAGTGATAAATCCTACCATGGGCCAGCCCACACATATAATAGTCTTTGAAACTTTAGAGTTTGTTTCTCTTCTATATTAGTCCCACACAGGTTCTATAAATAAATGGTGTGACAGTGTAAGATTGCACTTTGAAACTAGATGTAACTATTTGCATTTGGGGAGTCAAATTTCCTTAAGGTACACGCCATTACATCTTCACAAGTGACTAACTCCAGAAAGCAGTGTGAAATTTTTTGTGGAGGGATTCTATAATTAGTGGTGCATAAAAACATTCACTGAGCTAGCTCCTCGAATTGTACTTTACCACACTTGCAAGTCAAAGTTTTATCACTAACTCGATAAGGAAGAAGATAGTAAACTACAATGCATGTGCATTATAAAATAAGATATATTTGTAAGAACCCCGAGGTCCATGTAAATTCTGGCAATATGAAGGACCCCTAACGTCATACTTTTTTCTCCCAAATCAAAAGTTTTCCACTTAAGTCTTGACTAAGTTCAACAAAGCTCAGAGAGAAACTTACACTTTTCGGGACAAACCCTGTCCTATTATAATCTGTTTTTTCCAAGATTTTTGATAGATTATAAAACTAATCTACTAAGTAAGCTATCTTTTGTTAATGTCTATTTTTTGTGGATTGCATGAGTCTTTCTTCTTCAGTAAGTCCTCCACTAGCATGGATGAGTGCCTATGGTTAGGTAGGATGTCTGGTTAGGAGCAGATTAAATAAAATTTGATTTAAAACCAATCCAGAACCTAAGAGTCACAGAAAAAAACATATATGAGATGACAACTCAAACATGTGAACAGCTTTTGCTTAAATACATTTACATGCAAGTAACTCTTGATCTAAAGAAATATTTGTCGTGAAAATTTTCAATGTACCCAATGACTTAGGCCTTGGTGCCAACTTAAAAAGTGACTTCGTAAGATAATTGCAGGTTTTGTTACTGTCCTGGTTTTTGCTAGGATAGGGTTAATTTTCTTCTTAGTAGCTAGAAAGCACTGTGTTTTGGTTTCAGTGGGGATTGTTATGAGAAGAATGTTGATAAGGTACAATGACATGGTGTTTGGGTAGTTTGCAAGTGCAGAGGACTGGGGGGAAGTTAGCAAAACCCAGAACTGACAGTTGGATATGCCAGTAAGATATTCCATATCATAACACGTCTTGTTCAGTATACTGACCAGAGCTGACAGGAAAAGGGGAGGATTCTCTCAGGAATCGCTCAGGCTCACTTTTCCAGGATTGAGATTTAGGTTTCGGGGATCCTTTTTGCTCCTCCAGGATCATTATCAGCGGGTGGTGAGCAATTGTACTCTGCATCCCTCATAAAGACATATATATATATATATATATATTTGTTGTTGTTGTTATTGTTATTTACTCTAATTATTAAATTGTTCTTATCTCAACCTACAAATTTCTTTACCTTTACCCTTCCAACTCTCTCCCTGATTCCTTGGGAGTGGGGGGTGCTGCGAGTGGCTGTGTCTTGTTTGGCTGCCAGCTAAGATAAACTAACAGAGTTACAGTCTTCCAGTTTGAGGATGAACTCTTTTTTTTAGAAACAAAAATATTTTTCTGATGTGGGTTTTTAATACAGAAACTATTTCTGAAAGTGTCACTTCATGTTTTTCATTGGCATTACAAAGAAAAAAAGAGAATTTTGAAACCCTATGTCAGGCAGATTCAGTGTCAGTTTATGTAATGGATCTGTTTTCTGATTCCTTTTAGGAATCAGAAAGTACTTTAAGATGTTTAAGGCCCTTCTTTCCTGTAAGTGCCATCAAGCATTAATTACATTGTGGTGCACAGTATACGTAATTAAATTAGATTAACTGGCAACTTTGGAATTAATTTTTGAGTATGAAAACAAGAATTTCAGAGATACTGAGGCAATGTTGAAATATTTGAATACTACTCTACGCCTAGCTGGTTGCCTACATTGAAAGAAGCTATCACAAAACAGAAGATAGGTCATATTGGCACATACAGGCACTTACTCTTGAAATTTGCTGAGGGAATGTGTTTAACAAAATGATTTTCTGCTTTCCTGGTACATAGTGTTTATATCACTGTTACCTAATCCTAGAAATAGAGAGCACTGCTTTTGAGGCAGTAACCTAGAGGTATGTTTCTTTCACCCAGCTTTTTTTACCACCCTCATCAATCTAGTGGCTTTGTGTCTGAGCAGAAAACATGGTACCTTTGCTCAAAACAGACAAAACATTCACAGTGTTCTTCACTGAGAAATCAGTCTTATGTCTTAGTCTCAGTTTAGTTTATAACAATAAAAACAATGAATTCTATAAAGTACAATGAGAAATTATCCTGATCAGAAAGTTAGTTTCAAACAGTGAGGCATTTGTTGATTTAAAACTATTCCTATGAAACCTTTGATCACAGTAATTAGTAAAAACAAAACTGGCACTAATTATTTCACTTTACATGTCAATGGTTTTCCAAGGTGATCTTAAAAGAAAACTACTGAAGATATTTGAGGATTTACTGCAGTGTCATTTGGCATTTTTAAAAGAAATACTTGACTGGATCACGTACATATCTTTGCTTTAAACTCACTTGTTGCCTTTGCAAGAACAAAATTAGTTGCTCTATTATAATTTCCAGTGTGTTAGTGTGTTAAAAACACATGTTCTGGACTGCCTGTAACAGTTTCTAAAGTACATGAAAAGAAATATATTTGCTCACCATTTTAATTCTGCATAGGTAAGTATGTTGCATATGTTATATGCTGTTTTCACACTTTTCAAAAAGCAAACTCAAAATGCAAGGTAACTCATTCAATTAAGTGCCTGTATTAAAAATATTTTAAAAACTTAGTCCTCCAGTGTTGCACATATGTATTGAAAAATTTCAATAACAGTGTACACATAAAATAACTGAGACAAAACTGTTTGTATGATATATAGTTATTCTTCACTGTCCTGGTAACACAGAACAATAATAACACCAAACCTAACTAGTGAGCTGGTTTTATTGCTGTTTTTTAGGCTTGAGGCAGTGAAAATTTACCAGAGTGTCCTGGTTTTGCTGGGGTAGAGTTAATTTTCTTTTTAGTATTTAGAAGAGCTGTGTTTTTGTTTCCGCAGAACTTGTTATAAGAACATTCATAAAAGTACTAATGTTGTTAGTTGCTGCTGGAGCTCAAGGCCATCGTGTTTGGCTGGTTCACAGCTGCATTGGGACTGGGAGGGAGAAACGCAGTGAAGAGCAAAACCCCAAACTGGCATTTAGATATGGCAATGAGATATTCCATATCATACCATGTCATGTCCAGTATATTAACCAGGGCTGACCGGAAGACAGGGATATTCTCCTGGGGATCGCTCGGGCTCACTCTTCCGGGGTTTTGATTTCGGGACTCTCTTGGCTCGGGAATCACTGGCTGGCACAGGCCGGGCATTGGTTGGCAGGCAGTGAGCACTGTGTATCACTCATTTGTATAATTCTGTTATCAGTGTTGTTATCATTATAATTTTATTTTAATTAGTAAATAGTTTTTATCTCAACCCATGAGTTTCCTTGCCCTTTTCTTTACAATTCTCTACCCTACTCCCTGGGCGAGGAACAGAGAGGGTGAGAGAGCAGGTTGTGTTTGGCTGCAAGCTGCAAGCAAAAAGGGTGAATCCACCCAAACCACCACACAGAGTTAGCCATAAAACTAGATGCATTTCCACAAAACTTCTCCATGAACACAAGGCCATTTCAATGAGTCCATCTATATAAGGGCAGCCCGAAGAAGTGAAATCTCCGTTGGGCACTTGGTCATTCAAGTCCTGTTTTCCTCTAAAGCAAGCTGCTTCTGCTCAAACTTCATGGGCAAACAATTGAAAGTAACTAAGTTACCACAGCCTGATGACATGTCATTTGTCAACTGAGTCAAAATAGCTCACCATGTCTACGTTCCTACCTGTCTGTAAGTAAGAAATAAAGTGTGTTTGCTCACACTGTCATTTTCTTCATTAGCCTAATCCATCATCAGTGTCTGTCAGGATTGCTTCACAGTAAAAACCATGGCTTTTTTATAAGTGATAATCTGGGTTCAAAATTTCATAGAAGAAATTATTGATTTAAAAACGAAGAAGCATTTGTATCCATTTATTTTCATATACTTGTTCGTAATACTTGTGTGGGGGTTATGGTTATCTTGGGACAGTATGTTTTTACGCATTCTAACAGGTGCTAAAAAAACTTGGCTGTGCATTCAATAACACCATCTGTTGAGGGAGGACACATTATGAGATGTAACAAATATATAAAAGACACTTAGAAAAGGAGAATATACAAACACAAAAATTTGAAGAAGAGTCTGTAAAAATAAATCACTTTTTATTTACAATGTGTGAAATGAGTATATCAGTGCTGGAGAATGTACTTAAGAGTATGAAAGCAGTAGTTTCACTTTTCAGTCATCTGCTTTGTTTCAAACTGCCTAATAAGTTAGAATCATATCCTCTGAATTATACTATTACTATTACTATTATTATTATTATTATTATTATTATAATTATATTACTATTACTATTACTATTACTATTAATTACTATTACTATTACTATTACTATTAATTACTATTACTATTACTATTACTATTAATTACTATTACTATTACTATTACTATTAATTACTATTACTATTACTATTACTATTAACTATTATGTAAGAACTCAAGAAGCCTCCAGAAGTACAGCAGAATATTACACAGTTCTACCAACACAGTAGAAGCAATGTTTTTGTAGAACTGGAAAAAGTTTATAAGCCTCAGAACCGGTTTGTCTTTCTTTGTCCAAGTATATCATTGGCTTAATGCAAGCTATTAACTCTCTTTGCAGACATTTTGCAGCCATAATAGATCTGCAGGACTCAGTCTCTAACATGAAAATTCATAAGTGGTGATGGATATTGGAATTCACAGTAATGTTTTTGAGATGTAAGTCAGTGACCCACTAGATCCTTCTTAACCTCAGAAAGTTATTCTACTTGTTATAATTAAATAATACCTCACGCAGGGGTCAGTGCTATGCCATACAAAAAAGATGAAAAGACAGGACATGGTCCAAAGAGCTATTAATTTTGAAGTTTGCCTAGTGGAAAAATGTAACACAGTTGTTGGGCAAGATGGTGAACCAGGGAAAAAAGAAACCATGCTGATCTGCCATAGGTAGACGAGATAGTACAGCCACTTTATAAAGATCAGATGCTGACCACAGTGTTGTGGCTATTTCATTCTCTTTTTTGTAGCTCTAAATGATCCTATATATTCCCATGAGTAAAACATGTCTAGTCAATCCCTATTTGATAAACATAACTAAAACCGCAAAGTCAAGTACATCTTTTACCTTCCTGATGCTTGAGAATTGTCAGTCTGGGGGTTCTTTGTGAGACTGCAAGGCTCCATGGCTTGAGTCATCAAAGAAGATGATAATTATAAAGATCAGTAACACTTTCATTCCAGCTGCCACAAAAATAATTTAGTATATTGGCTCTGCTTTCTGTCCTTTTTGAGTTAACAGCATTATTAGAGAAATATTGCCTTTTTTTCCCTATCTGTCAACATCATCACAGTGAGTACTGGTGTCTGAAGACAAGGAGGCTTGGTCTTCATACTGGACAAAGGGTGACTACCCCTTGTGCAGTTATGTGCTAGCTAACTTTCAGCAGCAGTGCCATTAAATTCATTGCAGGCAGTAGGACATCATCAGATGTTTGTCCAAATGGACAGCCTACCCCACACTACATGTGATCTAAGCTATATGCTTGTTGGCATCTGAGCTGGCTGTCTTGAAGCTGCAATCCTACCTTCTGCTGCAGAGTAGACACCCTCAGTCGGATGTGCTTCAGTGGTGGTTTCTGTATGTTTGTAACAAACATAATTCCATTCAAGATTTTGCTAAGAGGCTTATCAGCATGGAGAAGGATGAATGCATGGTGCCAGACACTTGGTGAACAGCAGTGAAATTGTCCCTCATTTTGGGAAGGCTGATCTTAGTCAAACCACCATGCAGGCAAAGGCTCAGCTCTGGAAGGAACCAACTACAATGACTTGTTATTGCTTTTCAGGTGCTCTACTAGCAGACTAAAGACAACAAGAGATTCTGAATAAACTGGATATTTGCTCAAAAGGAGCTATCATAATAGCTGATGCAAGAGTTCCAAACTCCCCTGCCCTGCCCCGATATAGTGGGGGTAGAGTAAATGCAAATGCGAAATCATTCACACAGAGTAACTAACCAGTGAAGACAAATCAGATATGTTTTCTGGAGTGATTATTTCTCAGGTAGTGAAATGCTATTCAAAATTAGATTTTTCATAAATTTATAGAATGATCTTTATCATCTCTTTTGCAAGCTGAGAATAATTGACACACCCAATACAACAGCACCATCACCTCTATTGGCACAGTATGGTCAGTATCAACTGCATTAGGAATATATTAAGGAGGTACTGCATATTTATTTAGAGTTCAGTTCAGCTACATGCATTTGAACATGCTCACTATGTTTAATTTTGCTGAACCAGAGTGTGATTAATTATTTTTGAAATGATTAATTATCTTCTTAAATTATTTTCAATTACATAAGGGCAATTAAGAAAATGAAAGGAAGAAGTACACGTAGATTTCTCATCTTCATCTGACAATCCAGTAAAAAAAAATAAAAAAACAAGTCACTATTGTGTCTAAGAAGCATCAATGTTATTTTAGTATGCATTTAAGCAAACCATTTTCAAAATGACAGTTTTAAAATTGAAACTGCTAATGAACCATGTCTTTTAATAATTCATATCTAGCATGTTTTTAACTTCCATTTTTCATGGAAATCAAATTAAAAGTATAATACACTTCCAGTTTTAGGACTTTTTTTAATTAAATGTTTAACAATAATTTCTGTAAAAATGTAAAGAAAGCAGCAGAAACATAAACACAATCTCATGTCTGACATTTTTTAAAAGACAAGTTTGCCAGAATACAAAGCAATATTAAAACTACTGCCTCATCATATGGCAGTAGAAAAAAATATTTCACCAAATACTGTTCTGCATCTCTCTAAAGCATTCATCAAACAGAGGAAAAAGAAACATTTCTGGCTAATCTTTCCTATCTTCCATGCCATCCATTAATTTCAGTCCACAGAAGAAATCTAAAGCAAAATAAAATTCCCCTCTGCCACTCTACTGTACTTTTTACAACAGCTTTAATTGCACAACTTTTCTTCTTTGTTTTTTTACCAGATCTATGTACTGAAAATAATTGCTTAGGAACTTGTGAGTGAACAACATTAGAAAAAGAGAGGAACTCTTGCAGGAATAATGGAAGTCAAACCAAAATGAGGCCTTTGAGACATGCAAAGCTCACACTTACTGTGGCCTTTGGCTCCTAGAGCTGAACAGTAGCAAGGCTAACTTCCACTTTATTTATTTTTCAATAAATCAAACCCTGTGAGTGCATTGGAAGCGTCTCAGACCTGGTAACTGTTTGGATTCAGCCCTTGGTACCTAAAACCACAGCCACAAATGTTTTGAGGAACCCCAGGACAATTTAGAGGGAGCTGGAGGTGTCAACACATCATGAGCTGCTGCCAAACTGTGGGGTAGTGAGCACCCACCATGGAGGTACTACTGCCACCACCGCCACTGTGTAATGTTGAGGTGAGAGAACTTCAGCAGACCCAGAGTCTGGCACGGACAGCCACTGCTTACTAGTATGCATTCCAACAATCATTCAGTTAGCCACCTGTGCACCATGCTACGAAGGATAACCTTTGTCCAATTATATTATCTCTTGTTTCCTCCTTTTTGGAAGCTATAAGAAAAATTTTAAAATGGGAGAAGTAATATAGACCTACCTGTCATGCAGTAATTGTGCCTGAAAGTATGGGTTGGTGGTTGAGAACATTATGAGGTGTGCAGCAGTGCCGGTATCAAAGGTTAATACCAATTGTAAACACAATTCTCTGAACATGCCAACTCTAGTGGTGACCATTTGGTAATTTATACTTTTTCACCAAAAATTCCAAAGTCCAGAAAACATATACGGTGTCTGACACAGAGTGGAACCACATGTGATTGAGGGCATGAGTCATTAAGCTTTTTCCTTCTTTCTGTCACAAAGTCCCTAATGCTAAGCTGGCTCCCCATGCTCCAGCACCCAGTTGCTACAGAAAGTTGATTAGACCAACAAAGAGGGCGCTTCTCACTTTGGTCACAATCCAAGGATCACTGAATATGTGAGAAAATTTCCACCAAATTCAAATATTATTGGATCATGACCTTACACTGATTTTTTAAATATTATTTTAAGACCATTGACTTCAGCTGGACAAAGTATACAGAGGAGGAAAAGCAAACACAAATTATATCCTAGCAAAACTGGAAGAGGAACTCCTGGGTGTACATTGAAAGCACTGATAAAGTTTTTGCACAAAGGTAAAATTGATTCTGTCTGTGAAATTCTGAACTGAGATTAGGTTTTATGATTCTTTATAGGAGGACAGGAAAAAACAAATGGCAGTTTTCTGTTGTTGTTTTTTTTTTCATAATAAACTGATGATTTTGTGGTTGTGTACATCTGTTCTGATCAAACTCTGGAAGTTAAGAACCTGCAGTTTTTTTTATATTGTATTTGTTATCTTTGAGAGATTTATATCTAAATCCCAGTATGCATAAAATGTCAAATGAACTAAAAAATGGTAGGAGGTGCCTGCAGGGCTCAAAAATTTTGCTACAGCACTCTTTCCAAGATAATTGAAGTTATTCTGCTTGTGAAGCAAAATAAAATCACATCTCTAGATGTGACTTATAAGAGCTGTAGATGGCAGTTTATTAACATATCCTCCTACTAATTCAGTGGGCAGCATGGCAAAATGTTAAAAAAAGACTGCAGCAGCTTTAGATTTATCACTCTGAAACAATATGCATTTCTCTGGTATTGCAGGTAACTCAGTGTCAGTTTCACTCAGTAATCTCCATTCTCCAAAAACAGCTGCTTGTATCCAGTATCTCTTCCAAAACCTGCCACAGCTCTTCTATCCATTGCAGCTCCTCAGTCAACCACCCACCCCTTCCTTCCCCAAAATAATATATGTTTTAAATAAAAAATTCATGCTATTCCAAACAAGTAGTGCTATTTAGCATAGACATTTGTTTTACTATTTTTCATTTCCCTAGGACTGAGCAGTATTCTAAGACCACTTCCACAAAACTGCAAATACAAAATAACAAAGAAAATGCAAGGCTACCCGCTCTTCATGGCTCAGGTTGTACAGAGCTATGGCGATTATAGAGAACTGAAATCACAACCATATTAATCCGTCTCTCACCCACAAAGTCTCGGTATACTTGTTTTCAATGAAACAATAAAATTATTTTTTAAAGCTGAACTGCTTATCCTCTCCAGAGCTCACTCATCTGAATCATGCTTGTACAAATGCATCTCCATCCACTGCAGATAAATCATTTAGGATTAACAAAATGAGTGAAGGGTGTGGAGGAGTGCATTTTTTAAAATTTTTTCTTTTAAATCTTTTCAGAAAAAATGACACTTAGGTCTTTGAAAAAAAATCTCCCAAAACAAACAAACAACTGCTGGTGATAGTACATTCCTCTTTCCCAACAAATTAATCATAAAAGTAATCAGCTAGAAGATAGAAATTGTTCTTGGCCCCTTACTTTGAGGGGATTTATATCTGTATCACCCCGTCTCTACAACACTCTGATTTACAGGGTTTGGTATAGTCAAAATGCACAGGGATCCCCACTCCTTCTTGTTTAATCTGTGGCATAGTAGCAGACAAAAGTTTAAATTAATGAGGACGAAAGACAAATAAGCAAGAATAAGTAGTACTGAAAATATGTCATTTGGGGCACTCAGCTGGGAATGAAAAGTCATGGGTTTTGAATACTGCTTTCAGATCTACCTATTATTTACAACAAATAAAATAGACTCTATTTAATTAATTATACGTGAAAAAACCCCTTTTTATTGTGTGGTGGGTTGGTCCTGGCTGGATGTCAGATGCCCACCAGAGCCCACTCTATCACTCCCCCTCCTGGGGAGGGGGCAGAAAAATATAATGAAAGGTTCATGGGTGGAGATAAGGATGGAGAGAGATCACTCACCAATTACTGGCATG
>NW_010325425.1:7656-42628 GCF_000700745.2 Antrostomus carolinensis | reverse complement strand
CAATCAGACAAGAGGATAATGAGAAGTAAAACCAAACCTTAAAGCACCTCCCCCACCCCTCCCTGCTTCCCGGGCTTCACTTCTCTCCTGATTTCCAGCTCCTCCTCCCAGTGGCACAGGGGGACAGGGGATGGGGGTTGTGGTCAGTTCATCACATGTTGTATCTGCTCCTTCCTCCTGAGGGGGAGGAGGGACTCCTTCCCCCGCACCAGTGTGGAGTCCCTCTCATGGGAGACAATCCTCCACAAACTTCTCCAGTGTGAGTCCTTTCCATGGGCTACGGTTCTTCACGAACAGCTCCAGCCTAGGTAATTTCCATGGGGTGCAGTCCTTCAGGAACAGGTTGCTCCAGTGCGGATCCCCCACAGGGTCACGAGTCCTGCCAGCAAACCTGCTCCAGCGTGGGCTCCTCCCCCACGGGGCCACAGGTCCTGGTAGGATCCTGCTCAAGCGTGGGCTTCCCATGGGGTCACAGGCTCCTTCAGGCATCCACCTGCTCCGGTCTGGGGTCCTTCATGGGCTACAGGTGGTCATCTGCTCCACCAGGGACCTCCATGGGCTGCAGGGGGACAGCCTGCCTCACCATGGTCTTCACCACAGGCTGCAGGGGAATCTCTGCTCCAGCTCCTGAAGCACCTCCTCCCCCTCCTTCACTGACCTTGGTGTGACCAGGTGACTTTCTCTCACATCTTCTCACTCCTCTCTCTTGATGCAAAGTGTGCAGCTTTTTTTTTCCTTTCACTTTTTTCTTAATTATGTTATCACAGAGGTGTTACTGATGGGCTTGGCCTCAGCCAGCAGCAGGTCTGTCTTCGAGCTGGCTGTCATTGACTGTGTGGGATACACATTGCTAACTTATCTCTTCCTCTATCAACCACACTTCTGAATAAGTATTCATTGAAACAGAGCTGCAGCCATGCTGGATCAGCCTAAAGGTTGATGGATCTGATTGCCAAGATCCAATCTCCAGCATCAGCCAAATGCAAATGCCCAGAAAAGATGAGAAGAGCTGAGCCAGCAGAGATGATGCATCTATGTATACTCTACCAGCTTTCAGTAGTTCACAGTCAGTGTCTTTATTAAGCTCCAATATAGCTCCTAAAATTCACACCAGATATGTTTAGGTACCTAAATTCTTCTGTGGCTGTCGTCCTAGATACCCAGCTGGGTCCACCTATATTACCAAGTCAGCACATGAGAGGGAATGTTCTTTTTGGTGTGAATTTTCCTTATGTCTGTACTTGGAGTCTTATGGGATGCCCTGGAGTGCTTCAGGGATGAGCCTCAAGAGGTTTTGGTCTGGGTGGAAGCAGGCTGTGCACCTGGGACACCAACAAGAACACATCATCTGCACGGTGGATGCACTTAGTGCCCTGCACATCCACAGCTCACATCTAGGACCAAAAAATGGTGTGAGCATCATTGCTGGCAAAGATGGCAGGGGTGCACCCTTCCTTCTGTGCACCACTCCAAATGTAGGTGCACCCACTGAGAGCCTGAGTGGTCTAGTTACATACACCTCTTTAAAAATTCCACCTATATAATTTATTTTGTCTCTATAATCCCCACAGATGGTGACCTTCTAACAGAGGAAATACAGAAGACTAGGAGAAAGAGAGAGAAATGCAGTGAATCATGGTAAGATCTGTAATTCAGAAAAGCCAAAGCAAGGAAAAAAAAAAAAGAACATAATTAATCAGAAGATTATTTTCAATTAAATTTTAAATATTAGACTACTGAGAGAGGAAGAGTTCTGAGGAAGGCATTTTTAGAGGTGTGTAAAGACTAAATCATCTGCAGATTCAAAAAATACATGAATAACTTCAATTCTCTTATTTTAGAAAAGAGTAAAAAAAAATTAAAAATCCAGTCTCTAGATGAATCAGGAAATATTAAGGGACTGCTCACTTTAGGGTCCACACTGTTTAAATGCTGATCACTGCAAATAGGTGTTCCAGTTAGTGAGGATAGGAATAGGCATGTGGTTGTGGGCTGAGTTATAAAAATGTATGCCAATGGGAACTTACTTTTCTTTCTTTTGAGCTGAGGCAACTCACTGAGCACCAATCCCAGAACAAATTAAACCCAGCTATCTCAAACTGCCTTCAGGACAGTAAGATACAAAATTAATAAAACACCACATTAGCAGTGTTTATCTCCTGATGTGCTTTCAAAGCAACCTGGTATAACTTAGTCCACATTGTCCCTTGCCATTAGCAATAGGTTATGTTAATGAAATAAACTGAATTAACATTTCAATTCCCATGCTAACATTTGTCCAGCAATTATCTGCCATGTTCGAAAAACCTTTCTGTTCCAGAAGCCTTTGCTGTTTCAGTCTCCAGCCTTAATACCGCACTCAGGATGAGTACACTCCCTAAGAACTGTGCCTTCCCATCAGAAACCAGATAAATGCTATACCCAGCGACCTTTGTCAGCATAGTAGCCCACACAACTTGTTCTCCAATATTTATTACTTCTTTGACGATTATTTTGAGGTCAAGAATAATATGGTTTAACAAGTAACCTTTGTCAATTAAAGACAATGAAGAATCACTTTTTAAGGACCCATAATAACACTCCAATTTACCTGCAAGCTGTATTTAATAGAGTAGATCTCAGGGGGTAAGCTGGAGAGCATCAATCAGGCAATCATAGAATGGGAGCAATGATACCTAAGTCAGTAAGTCCGAAAAGTAAAAATAATTAATTTTAGCCTTTGGAAAAAAAACAGAAAAGAAGATCTATTTTTGCTTATGTATATACAGACAACCTTCTATTTTGAAATGGATATGTGAAAAAGTCTCCAGGACAATGATCTAGCATGAGTTAGCTGTTCTGTGGGAAGTCTACAGAATGCAATGCCTTTTGTTAACAAGCCCATTAGAATAAAACAACTACATAAGTAACCCACAGTTATTAGGTTACTCATATTTAACACTGTGAGTGAATATTTTAAAAGGTATTTTTACTGAGTAACTGACATCAAAAAGGTGCTTTTCTCTTGATTCGCTTCTATGATTAGTTTTGTTTTCTTTAGCTTGAATTGCAGCAAAGGTGTTTCTGTAGTTTGGGAAAACAGTGCAGTGCTGTGCAGTGCGGTTGCAGTGTGTGCTGGTGAGCCTCTTGACTCTGAGTAGGAGCAGATATGGATCCTGGAAGCAAATCCAGCTTTGCTCGCAGAGCACTGCAAACCAGAGAGCAAATGTTTTGAGGACTTTCTTCTGTTGTTTCCTCACCTCTCTCCGACCCAGAAAAATACAAGAAACCTGCACATCTCCTGAAATAAGCTAGTCAAAGGCACTTATGGACTCTAGCCTTTTATGGATTAAGGAGGGCCGTAGGTATGAGGTATTACACTGAGCTCTCAGCAGCATCATGGATTGCATGCAGGTATCGAAATGAAAGCTATTAAATGGTCCTAGCCAGATGGAGTCAGTGGGTGCTAAAAATGTTAACTGTAAGAGGGCTTTGTCCTACATGCACACATAGGCAAGTCCATTGCTGCCAGGACAATATCCTATGCCACATTAACTGTTATGTAGGAGTAAATCTACACAACCTTTATAGCCAGACTTAATAATTTGCTTTCATGCCTTTGTCTGATTGCTACAGTTCTCACAGCACCTTAAGAGCAATACTTCATGCGCAGGCAGCTGAGAATGCACAGGAGGTCCCAGGTTACCCAAATAGGCCAACCAGTACTGCACAGTTCCTGGTAGAGAGCCTATGTGCATATAAAAACCTAGTTCTCCTTCTGCAAGTGAAAGTGTCATTCCACCTCCTCCAGCATGCATACTCCAGTCAACACTTGTCCAATAAATATAGTCTGTCCTATGAGCCTAATTCACAACAGAGAACATTGACATGTCTGGTCCAGGGATCTCTTCTTCACAGATTCACCTCCAGAATCGATGTTTCCAAGTTAATTCAGTCATACCTCAATAACAAGGATTCACTGTAGGTTGTTAAGGATTTCTATTTTCACACGTCTTTTAGGAGACTGGCTTAAAAAGACTGTGTCAAAACATAAATGTATTTTGAGATTTTAAAAGTATGTGACAAAATTATATAAACCCAAAGATTTCCACAAATCCATCTATCTAGAGTCTGAGATTGCCGGTTGCTTTACACTGGTGTTTTCAGTAATGATCTCTTCTTCCAGGTTAGCTGCAGCAATTTCCATCTTTGACTCTGAAACATTCAAGGGCACTACTTTTAATGTTGTACTGAAATACCTCCCACTTGTCTTGCCATTATTAATTGCTCCCTGATTTACCTTTTCATGACTGCAATCCACAAAACTGTTAACCAAGTCTGTAGTCTACCCTACATTCCGTTGCCTTCAGCCAAGAATCAAGCCTCTGGTTTTGGCTTGTTTCCACCGTGCTGATGCTCGACATCCTAGACAAACTACCTGACTACTCAGCCATCATCTCTGATGATAAGTAGTGTTCTAACACATGAGACAGTGATTCTATGTACTTACCTCTCAGTATAACTATTTTAGACTTTCATTGCATTCATAAACCCATGCAGAGGTTGCAATGGCTTTTTCAGCAAATCAGCCAAGGCTAGCCAAGGCTAGTATGCTAGTTTCCTTTACCTTCTGAAACAACTTATGGTCATTCAGACTAGGCCTTATCTGGAAAATGTATATGCAGTTACTTACAGAAAGATGATTTATCTCCCTTTTAGGTCTTTAATTTATTACTGTTCACCCATAGCTGCTTTCCTGTGAGTTACTGTCACCAGAGAAATTTTAGCTCTTAATTTACTGTTTTAGTCCATGCTGTTCTTCAGGTCTACAGAAATAACTCAGGGTAAGTTTGGCTCCATGCTACCCATCCTACTGATGTCTCTGCTCCAGCTCAGCAGCAAGCCCCAGAGACTTCCCTGTGGACTGGTTGCTCCACACTAGATTTTGTTGTTCTATTGTCCTTTCCAAGTCATTCAGTCATTCCAAGTCAGTCATCATCCTCAGATATTCACAAAGGAATTCTGAGGACTTTTTATTATCCTAAAACTAAAAAGGGCATCTACATTCAGTACAACATCTGTCTTTCTAAGACACATCAGACTCTGTCTAGGATAGAAAAACATCCAAATTCTGATTGTCTCTACAGGGTACAAGGGATTTGAATGAATGAAGGAATCATAAGAATAAAACTCTTAGTACTCAGAGTACTTTTTCTACAAACTGATGTGGATTGTAGAAAGACTTGCCTGTGAATATTTTCAAGCTCACAAATGATCCTGTGGACCTGCTTAATATTTTGCTGGAGAAAGTCATCGTGGAGACACAAATCAGGCCAAAAACGTATACGGGTTTTGCACACTGTACTCTTCTGCATGGAGAGGCACCTCTCCATATATGGCTTCAGCCAATCACAAATTTGAAGCCTGAAAATCTTTTTTTTTTTTTTTTTTTTTTTTTTTTTTTTGCAAAGAGAACCCATTCAAAAAGCCCTATGAATGCATTTCAATGAAGGTAGAAAGCAAAGAGTCTGAAATCCTATCTTGATCTTAATTTTATAGTTAGTTCCCAATTTCACATCAAATTCAGAAAGGAAAACATTCAAACTTCAGAAAGTCTGAATCCACTTTCTGCTATGAGACTATAATACAGGCCAACTAAAAATGAAACTCAAATATAGTCAACATGATGCAAGGGAAAGCATACAAGTATCTGATTTATTTTTGTTACTAAAATTTGTGATAGCTCTCCTTGCTATTAATTTCATGTTACAATAGTATTTCCATTAATAGACTAAGTATTATTTTAATGAATGAGCTGAAGACTTTAACAATCCATTTTTGTTAATTTAACTTGAGGCTGGACCAAAACAAAAACTAACTTAACACAGAGAAAACTTGGACTCGTTCCACAAATTGTCAATGGAAATAAATATTACATACAGATTAACATAGCGTGAAGTTAAAAATGAACTACAGTCAAGAGATGTTTGTTAGAGAAATTGAGTTGGTGCAGAAGATAAAAGGTAAATGCTAGAATAAATATTTATTCTTAACTGAATTCTAGAATACTTTTATCCTTACAGGACAACAGTGTTAGAGGTATTTATTGAGAAGTAATCCCCAGATTACTGTACCCAGCTTCATGAAAACCCATCAGTATGTGTGCGTTTAAATATAAGTATACCTTTTTAATCATTCTTTGCTGGTCTCAAAATATTCATATATATAACTTCTGTTTCAGTGGAGCTTAAATTATTTATTTTCACATATAAAGGATACAGTGACATGTCATTTTCTAATATGCTGTTATATTGTAATAATTTGCCCATAGACAGCATAAATATATATACAAAAAGGAGAGGTTTAAGATGAAAATAAAAGTCAAGGTGAAACAAGTTAAAAAAACCTACATTCAATGCAAAGGGTGTGGATATTTTTCCCTTAAGCTTATTCCAAGCTGTCATTTCCTATGGAAGTTTTATATATAGGTGAAAAACAGTCACACTGCGAACCTATATTTTGCAGCCACTGCTAAACACAGTGCCTTATTTTCACATACTACCTCCATCCCACTGTCTCCTCAGACTATGTGAGCTGGAGGTGAAGGCACAGCAGGTTGACAAGGCTGGTGCCGTGTTTAGTTTCCTGGTGACTACAGAAGCACATCTCCCACCCTTTGTCCCATTACTTGCCTACAGTAATCCCATCTAGCGGCATCCCCTAGCTGCATCTATACCCATCAGCTTAACATAGTCTCTGCTGTACTGCTCTCACCATTTTATTCCATAACATTTTTTTGTCCAAATCTTCAGTATTCATGATATTGTCCTTCAGGGACACCTATTCATTGCAAAGCATCTTTCTTCCACTCTTCCGCAGACACCTTTTGTCTTTATCTTGAAAGGTTTTTCCTGATTGACCAGCAATAGTACTTCTGCCCTTGTTTTCTCAGTTATGTTCATTTGCTCTTTTGCTTCTCCATTTGCCCTTCTTTCCACCCTCTCTGCTCTTTGGAAGCCTTTCACCTTATTCTAACCATAGTTTAACTAAGCAAGTGATGTATGACTATTTTACACACATTGCTTTACTGTTGCTTCATCTGCCCAAACCATTCATCTCCTCACTTCCATCTAATCCATCTGTTGTATCTCACATGATTAGACCAGACCAACATCCTTTTCTTCTGCCTACTTTTGTCTTCTTGTAATTCAGTTCCTCTCTGAAGCTTGCTTGCTTAACTGTCTCTCTCATGCTGAATATGAAAATGCCTTATTGACTCAAAATTTAAAACAAGTTCATTATAGCCAAACAGAAATGTTTGGCAATTAAAAATCCAGCTCTGATGGAACTATTTATTTGAAAATGTTCACTACTTTTGGAAATGTTGAAATCCTTCTTTCCCCAGTGTCTCAAAACATTTTTTAAAATATTCTATTGTAAAATATTTCTAAAATTAACACACACCTCCAAAAGAGCATGCATAAAAAAATATTTTTTCATTTGATAAAAAATTTGAAAGATCAGCACAAAGTAAATAAAATCAATATAAGCATAAAATCAGTGATGCTTACTTTTTTCAGGTGACTGATATTTCTAATGAAAATAAGCCATTGGAGTTGGAGGACTCTCTCCTCAACACCTCTGACCCATGTAACCAGTATCCTAATGCCTGCCTTTCCTTCACACAAAATTTTGTGAGCAGTTTTGTAGTCTGGTAGTGTTTTCCTCATTCTTAAGGATGTGTCTGTGAATTTCTCTGTGAGAAATCTAATGACCAATAAGCATTTTACTAATACGGACTGAAGCAGTATCTCTGATACTATCTGTAGATAAAAGATGGTAAAGTGTAACAACCAAGCCTCTGATGTGTGGGTGAGAACACACTGTATAATATAGCATAACTGCTCCCTGTACTGCAATTAGCTTTAACACATCCTTATACTGGGATACCCCACATGTATGTGCATATTTGCACATTTTATGCATATACTGCTAGAGAAATATCATATCCTGCAGGATTCAAGAGCCTGGGAGAGGCAAGGCTGCTCAGCTCCATGTCCCCAGGTCCAACCAGCAGTAAGGCTGGAGACAGATTCCCAGCAGGCAGAGGCACATAGCGCACATATACACACCATGTACTTACCTATGCACATGTCCAGACACACTGATCACAGACAGACACCCAGAGCACTCACATGGACACAGGTAGCACCAAGGGCCTCATCCTGCTCCCCTATCCTTCCCTAAACATCCCATAATAATTCCTGTGCAATCCCAAAATGGACTTGCCTTGCATCCCACAATGTGTCCCCCACCACTGAGCAGCTCTGAAATGTTATCTAGGGGCTGCTCCCAGTGGTGGGTGGTGGTGGGTTTCACATTGGGCAGGGGGCTGAAGCTATCCTGGAACAGCCTTGGGAGGGGACCATAGAACATGTGGGGGTCTGTGATTTGGGTTCTCACCTCCTGTTGTGGCTCACTGCTCCTTTGTGTTCTTGCAGATGGGCTAGTTGAGGGCCGATGGTTCCTGGGATGGGTCTGGGAAGAGCCTAGAAGGGTATTGTTTGAGTGCCCCCGCCACCACTTTTGTCTCTCTGCGCTCCCTGGTGGGTGTTCCGAAGAGATTTATCATCTAACCTAACATACATAGAAATACATATATATGTATTTCTATATACGTGTACATGTATATACATATTTCTGTATACATATATACACACACACATACACACACTTAAATACATATGCCTACATTACTTCTTAACCTTTTAATGCAGTTTGGACTTCACATGCTGCAAATTTCATAATGCCATGCAATACCTGTCACATTGCTCAGCCAGAGGTTGGTTCATTCTCCTTGCCCCAAAGGCTGAGAGAAAACAGGTTTGACAAGGCAGCACACAAGCATTCTGATCTCAGGACAGTGGTGCCTCTTAGATGGATCTCCCAATTATTATCAAAGGACACATCAAAACAGAACAGTGTGTTCTCTGATGTCTTAGTGCTTCCTTTTTCTGCTTGTTTATTTCTATACATCACAAAAAGAGGTAGAGATCAAGAACTCTGTAAAGTTTAAAGACAGACAGAATTTTACGACTGCTAGAAAGACTATCCAGACTTAGGGCAAAAGTTTGAAACAAAAATAAACCATATGATTCATAATGCATTGTGTAAGTTAGAAGGATAAATCTGAGACATGAGGTTGAGTAAACATGCAGATTCTCCCACATCTAAATATGGAATTTTGTACCTTCTCTCCTAGACCATGTAGCATTGGCATCTGTTTGGGGCAGAACACTGAACAGATGTGATGCTGCATGACTAGGCATGTGTTATGTCCTGACAAAGCAGAAAAAACACAACTTGATTTCTAAAATTTCATAATGAGCTCATCAGTGAACCAAGTTAGGGACTTCTGTCTCTAAAATGGGACTTAGAATAAATATGCTGTTTTTAAAACTGAAATATAGGGCAAAGGGCTAGGCTTTATTTAATCCCATTTAATTTCCCTTTCATCTAATTTAATTTCATTTTTTGTGAGTATGTCTTCCATTTGATGATATTCTTATAGGGTTCTGAATTTCTGGTGTACTACTGAGTTCTCCATGTTTGCAAATGTTTGTGTTATCCATACTGACCCAGAAATGCTGGCACAAGTCTGTATTGCCTTCGGCTGTTTAGCTTAGTGTTGTTTCTCTCCATGTCAGTATATGTTTCTGTCAGTTGCATGTTTCGATATTTGCATCTTGTAGTCCAAGATGATATTAAAAGTAAACTTTAAAGATGAGGTTTTGAGGCAGAGTTTTCTCTTGTTTCACACTCTCCATCAACTCATACACTGCCCTATTATTCAGAAAATAACAAGTCACCTCCTGGTTTGTTTATAGTCAGTAGTAGTCCCCTGTGGAACCATGACAAAGGAGTTATTTTTAGTACTTCCTGAAGAGTATTTCAGAACAAAAGAAAATCACTTTTGTTTAGACTGGTACTTGGAAAGCTTACAGGGAAGTCTTTTGTGGCATCTGTTTCATTAAAAGCTTAAGCACCGTTCAAAACCACCCACATCTTCATACAAAACACTGTTTTTGCAGCAAGTTTTCTTGTGAATCATGATTAAAATTCCTCTCCATTCTCCATATCATACACACAATTTTGTAGCATGCACCCACATGCAGCATTTCTTAGAAAGAAGAGTCCATAGAGAGAATACTGTTGCCATAGCAATGTTTTTGTAGTCTGAAATGCTATCATACTACATTTTTATCATCTTAAGCTTTTGTAGTCTGCAAATGCCATCTTTCCCCATTCAAGCTGTCAGTTAATCTCTCAAGATTCGTTCAGGATTACTTTCATTTTGTGATGGAATCCCTTAGCATTAAATTATAGGCTGCTCTACTGCTATTCTAACTCAAACAATGGTTGCAAGTGTCAGGCGCTTAGAAGTTGGCTTTGACTTCATTATACAGTAATTTATCTTCAAATATTGGTATTTTCTGCTGCTACTGATAAGGGTTCAGAAGAATATCTCCTGATTCTGAAATAGACTTGCAAATAAACGCTCAGATCTCTTAACTTTTCTACACCTATAAATTATGACTAGTGGAGTCTTGAGAGATTGCAAAGTATTTTAGGAAATTGCTCTTCTTTAGTCTTCTACTAATCTGCTTTACTAATATTACAGACTTAGATCCTATTGAGTTATTACACTGATCAATGAAATTATTTTCAACATCTGTAATAAACTCTGATTTTGTGTTAAGTTGCCTTTCTGAGCTCCCTCTGCAACCGTGGTAGTGAAGCCTCCAGACAATAACACAGACTGCAGTACCACTTACCACAAGCAAATCATCAGGCATTGGGAAAGCAGAAATTAAGAGCAAGAAGAGGAATAGCTGGGTAAAAGAGTATTAACAGAATAATGAAACAGTAGTGTGGATTACGTTTGCGCTCCATACAGGCTTTCTTTCACAACTGTTCTCTCTGAAGTCCAACAACTGCACAAATTTTTGTGTTCCATGACCTTTTCTGCTAGAATTTCGTGTTCTCCTGGCTCTGGCTTTTTCACTCATTAGAGATGCAGCTTGAAATTATTAGAGGAACATGAATGGTGATCTTGGGCTCAGTATGTCTACGTGTGGGGAAATGATGTAGTTGGGACTGTAGGCATGAGATTGTCTCTCTGAGGTCACTGAATACAGAAGCTAGGAGTTTGTGTTTTCTTCAAAAGTTCTGCAGAATGATGTTGATACCAGAGAGGCTGAGCTCATATCAGTATCCCAGGATTAGACTGCCAGTCATGGGAGTGACAGAGACAGCTCAGGATATAACTAGTCATCTGTACTTGGATGATACTTGGAAATCATGCACAAGCCTACCTTCTATTCAGGTAAGGCAATATGAGAAGTTGTTCCCAAATACAGATTCAGACAATGATATGTGCAGTATGTTTCAGGCATCTTAAGGTTGATTCTAAGCTCAGAGTTGCAAGACTTGAAGGTCATTGCTTTATGAATTTGTGGGTGTGTATGCTCAAATTATTGTAACTGCAGGGAAGTCACATGTTGGTCCAGTTCTGGCCCATATCAGTTTCTCCCTATTCATACTACTTGATATATGCTGCAGGTTTGAGCAGTGCTTCCTCAGGAGGAAGAAACCAGGCATTGGTATACTTGGCTAGGAATTATTTGGTTCATTTTTGTCTTGGTTTACAGCTAATCAGTATATTCAATAGTTCTTCCTTTATCCAGCAAAAATCCACTGAATAAAACTCACCTAGAACTCATAGGGAATTTGCACTCACTTACACAAAACCCAGCAGAACAGGTGACAGAGTTCACTGCTTGCTGCACCATTCCAGATTGAGATTTCACTGGAAAAATCTCATGGTTCTGTATGGGAGTTAATAATTCCTGCCTATGGACATCCTATGTTTTAAGTATTTGTGTAAGGTATACAAGTGATACTGGGTTCTCTCCCATACCTGAATTTTACTTGGGTTTATGGATGTAAAGGAAGGCACCACAGCACTGACATCAGCTGCTGCAGTACAGCCACAGGCAGGTGACTAGGTTGCTCCCTGCTCCTAGGCAGTGGTTCACCTAAGGTGCGCTCCATTTTGCACCACAAACTCTTTTTCTCAGTCAACAGATGTACTTTCCTTGGGAAGAGTTTTCTACACATGAACAAGATACATATCCTCACAAAACTGAATTTACTCACTTCTCACAACAGCTTATTATCAGAAGCACACTATATTGCATCTTTTTAGGTGATCATTATTAACGATTTTCAAGGAATAAGTACAAGTAAGCCTGTATTATTTCTGCTGCCTAGGATCAACCTTTTTTTTTCCTATAGTATGGAACTTTATGTTTGTTTGTTTGTTTGTTTGATTATTTGAACACTAAAATACAAAGGAGGAAGTTCTTACAGAGGTTGTGGTTGAAACAAAAAGGATTAAAAATATTCTAAATCAGCTCAGTGCTGTATAAATCATTCAGTATCCACATGAAAAATACAGAGCTCCCACAAAGGCATTAATTTTCATATGCTAGTGGCTTGCTGAAAACAGCAGTTCTAAACCACTGCCAACTTAGATCTTTAAATTTTTCTTCCACAGAACACATGCACTATTAATCTGGAGTACACTTGTCATATCCCTATATTTTGTACCTTCTACCCAGATTTTTAAATATGGATTCTTTCCATTATTAATACTGCTCTGAAAGTCTAAGCCAGAATACCTAAAATAACCAAAAAAGTATATTATGTTTTTTTAAAAATACATTAAGAATTAAATAAAGATATTAATCTTCAAAATTCATTAAGAAAAGTGGGCAATACCAGATAAATTACATATGCAATATTAGGCATTATATTTTTAATAAATACTGGAGGCAAAATTTTCTTTCTTTCTCTATTCCTTAAGTTCTGATATATCCTCTCCAAAAAACTTTTCATTTTCAAGGGCTGACATTTGGATGCACCAACTAGCAGGAATTTGATCAGGAAAAAATCTCACAGTTAAGAACCCTGTAAATAGCAGTCTTGAGGACCTGACTCACTACCTATATATGTGAGGTCTTAATGTTTTTTTCATGGTTCTTTTGTGTCAGTTCCTGTTAACATGAGAGAATTGACATTGAAGCTTGCAGCTCAGTTTATGGATACAAGCCAATTCTAAATAACTTTATGTTAAATAGAAACTCATCCACATGCAGACAGAACCAACAAAAACCCTTCAGAATTGTACATTTGTTTGGAATATTATTTTATAAAATGTTATGACCATTTTCCTGACACAAAAAAGAACAGAACCTGGATGTATTTCTAATTGGAAAGAGAGAAAGAATCAGATATCTTTGGCTGTACACCTAAGAGATCACACAAGTTTTTTTCAAGCATCAGATGGGATTTAACTGAGAAATTCCACTTTATTAGATATGTAGCAAAAACTTAACACCTCATGTTTTTCTGCAAGCAAGCAAACTGGAGATCTTTTCCACATTATTTTACTATCCATGTGGAGAAATTGAAAGACATTAAAAGATATAAAATTTTGTCCTTTATCTTGTTATGATTAAAACATTTCACTTTCAGCAAAACTAGGAGAATGCATGCATCTCTACATTTTGAAATATATTAAACATAAAACTGAATGATTTACAGATATAAATTAATCTCTAACTCATTCTCTTGTTTTCATTATCCAGAAGGACTGCAAGAATACTTCTCGACTATGGTGAGATATATAAACATGCATTTTCCCTTAAAAAAAAAAAAAAAGTAAGACAGGGTTACTTACCTAGACGCACCTGACTTTCTAATGAATCCTGACCAGAAATATCACAGGTAGTAAGAGCAATGTGGAAAATACTCGAAACAGTCTACCTATAGGTCCTGTTGAATTTGTTGATTTAGCTGAGGAATACTTCCATTAACATATTCCATACCTTCAAGAGAATATGACGTTAACTACAATACAACTGTGATTTACAGAGAAGCATTGAAAGGGTCTGTGTCTTTTAATAAAACAGAGGAAATTGAATAAGGCAGTGAAAAATGTCACAAATCTTACTACGGTCCACTTGTAGTGGACTAACTTGTAGTTAACTGAAAAATAATAGAAGTCTTTGTTAGCAAGGCAAGGAAAAATTATAGTTTATACAATATTTACAATAGACTGATCAAGAGATTTGTGCACAGATGCTACACGATATAGTTGCATTGAAGTGACAAATACATGCTCTACTGGGCAAACTCATTAGTAAAGAGTCCTAGAATCATGGATTCACAGAACGGTTTGGATTGGAAGGGACCTTTAAAGGTCATCTAGTCCAAGCACCCCGCAGTAAGTAGGGACATCTTCAACTAGATCAGGTTGCGCAGAGCCCTGTCCAACCTTACCTTGAATTTTCCAGGGATGGGACATCCACAAGTTCTCTAGGAAAGCTGTTCCTGTGTTTCAGTACCCTCAAAAATTTCTTCCTTACATCTAGTCTAAATCTACCCTCTTTTAATTGAAAACCATTACCCCTTGCCTTATCGCTACAGACCCTGCTAAAAAGTTTGTCCCCATCTTTCTTATAGGCCCCCTTCAAGCACTGAAATACTGCAATAAGGTCTCCCTGGAGCCTTCTCTTCTCCAGGCTGAGCAACCTAATCTCTCTCAGCCTTTCTTCATAAGTGAAGTGTTCCATCCCCCTGATTATTTTTGTGGCCTGCTCTGTACCTGCTCCAACAGGTCCACGTCTTTCTTGTACTGAGGACTCCAGACATGGACACAGTACTCCAGGTGGAATCTCACAACAGGGGAGCAGAGGGGAGAATCACTATCCTTGATGTGCTGGCCACTCTTCTTTTGATGCAGCCCAGGATACGATTGGCCTTCTGGGCTGCAAACGCACATTGTCATCTCATTGTCTTGGAATTATTTAAATAGACAATGCAAAATCAGGGTAGAAGAGGAAAAAATAAGGTGATTTGTATGCATTCACACATTATGATATGTATTTTTATTGTTGTTTATTTTTAATTACAAATTTTAAATTTTTCTGATTTGTCACTTGAGCTTAGTTCACATTTTCAACTTTTCTGACAACTGTTAACGTCCAGAACTTAAGTTTTTAAATGACAGTTGATAGCCTGGCTATTACAAAATAAAGCTTCCACCTGAAGAAGTCTTTCTCACAATGTTGTGAAAGACCTGTTAAGACAATATGACTGCCAGCCTAACTTATTTTCCCTGTTGTGACTTGACAGTTCAAGTATGTAGCAGAGGCTGTATGCAGCAGAGGCTTCTGGAAACTAGCACAAAGAGAAAAATTAAGTAAGTTTAAATTAATATTCTTTTCAAGAAATCCCTGGACATTCTCATCACTGAAGATTTTACCATTTTCAAATAAAAAATATATTTTCCATAGCACTAAACAAGTTGCTATTGTCCCAGGAGGACAGAAATCTTACAAGGAGGGTCAAAGTTAAGGGAGCTAAGCAAGATGTCTACTGAATGTGATCTAAATGTCTCTGCAGAAAGACAGAGTCCTTCTGAAATATCGCTTTCCAAATTCCTCCCTTCCTGGGGGTATCAAATAAGAATTAATATTTTAAAAAAAGATTTTGTATAATGCTTTTGCTCAATGCCTTTT
Organism: Antrostomus carolinensis; assembly: GCF_000700745.2. Taxonomy (NCBI): domain Eukaryota; kingdom Metazoa; phylum Chordata; class Aves; order Caprimulgiformes; family Caprimulgidae; genus Antrostomus; species Antrostomus carolinensis. The sequence continues at coordinate 27,002 of NW_010325425.1, read as the reverse complement.
TCCTTACTGAAAGCACAGTGCTGTTATCCTTTATTTATATTTTTAAAATACATCTCATCTATATGCATTTATGTTCATAGACAGTGGCTTTATAATAGGGAACTGATTGCCCCAAAATCAATGGGTAGGATCATACTGGCAGCAAATTTCTGTAATTAAGAGACATATACCTGGCTATACAGACCCAAATTTAGTTAAGAATTGCTATTTTATACTGAGTAGTTAATACAGTGTTACCAAAAATCTAAATAAGCAAAACCACATCCTACATTTGCAGAAGAAAAAAATAGGAATTTTAAAAAGTAGAATTTCCAAAAAAATCTTCAAACATTCCATCATAATCAATATGTATAAACTTGTTGGAAGATTTTTAAGAAATTTTTTAGAGTCCTGTAAAGCACACTTTTTTATTGAAAGATTATTTCTTCACTTTCTAAAGCTTCATTTTATACAATTATTTTATACCAGATATTAGTTTGTTCTGAACATTGAAAAGAAAAGCAAATATGAAAATATGTAAGGGGAGTGCTCCAGAAGGGGAATATAGGAAAACTGCTGGACACAGGCCAAGAAAAAAATAAAAGGGAGAGAAAAAAAAACCCCATTGTAAAAAACAGAGATTCAAAACTACACATTCTGTATGTCAGTATGACTTAAAAAAGGAAAACCATAAGCATGACATACATAGTACGGCCTAAGAACTGCACCCTAAATAATCTTTTTTTCCCATATGGCATGCTTGCAGTCACCAGCTAAAATCCTAGTTGATAACTCTGAAGGCTTATTGCATAACAGGAAGTGATTTGTTGATGAAAGCCAAGAAAAGATTAAACAGAGATTTTTCAGGGTCAACCCATTTTGCATCCATTCAGATTTGTTGTCATTTCAAATGCTTTCTTTGATCTAGAGCAGATAGCTATGGCTAAGCTTTAAATATGGTAAGGGATTAGACAAATCAGTATCCTGTTGTTGTTGCTATATCAAGGTCTTTGCCTGAAGTACTCTCATACTTACAGTGAAACTGCAGGCTCAAGAACTGTTATTTTTGTAGTCAGTAGGTGAGTCTAATCAATTTAAAAGGAGATTTTTTTTTCAGTTAGAGCTAATCCATGAACATTCAACTTCCTAGATAGCAATTTATATGAAATATCCTTTGCTCTAAGGGAAATTATCATACTTTTATGGAAAATTTTGCAATAGATTAAATATAAATGTCTTCCTGATTCTGGTACTAACATATGTGAAACAACATTTGAATACCTTGAAGGTAAAGATTCACATGTATCTAGACAAACCATGGAACTAGAGCCATTGATATAAACTTTGTGCAAAGGAGATATCTGCTTTTGTATGTGAAGCTGGGCAAAAATGCCTCTTAGTGAGTCATACTGCCTAAAAACCCGTTCAATTACAAGGCAACTAAAAGTAGCTGTAGGTTTTTCTGAAGAGTTTCAGCAGTAAAAAAGCTACAGAAAGTCTTGATAAATGATGAAGCTATTCATATCGTCATTTCTGATCTTGTGAGCTGATTCACATAAAGAAGACAAAGGTCTGGTGGTAAGGTAGCTTAAAATAAATACATATCAAATAAAATTATAAAAAAAAAAAATATATATATAAAATACACATTTTTATCCTTATATATATAAAACCCAGGTTTTTAAGGTTACAGTTCTGACTATACATGCATATGACAGATGTGTGTATACCTTAGATATAAATGAATGAAGCATCACAATATTGTTACGTATTATAAATGCCATATGCATAACTAACTTCAAAAACCTGCTATTTAGCCCTTTAAAATATATTTTTTGTTTATTATCCCCATTCTGTGTTTACTTACAAGACAGTAGTAAACTCTCTGTTCTCCCACATGCACTATATACTTCAACCAAAAGCTATGAGAAATAAGTAATTCAGACCCTACAGAGTGTGCCAATTCTGACTTTTTCTGTATCTACCAGATGGTTCAAGGTGAGCATGTAAGAATTTGAACAATGTCTGAAGTTACTCACAATCATTCTTTTATAAAGGAAAAAATCTATTTATTAGCTATGCCTTAGGATTTTGTCTCTTGAGATATTCTAGATTTATATCTTGGCTTTCTGGAAAGAGTATCTGAAATTCTGACCTGAAGACAGGCCCTCTGTCCTGTAAGAACTCCATCTGGTCAACATGCTCTTCACAGTCTCCTCCCAAACATTAAATGAAGAGCTTTCATTAACTAAAATTTACACTAAGAATACTAGACATTTGCCTGAGGGAATTTCAATTAATTCCTCACAGTAATTAGAGTAGTTTGTAGGCACACATTGAAAAGGACCAGAATGGGACATTATAACACTTCAGATATGTATACTAGCACTTACTGTAGAAAGAGGACAAGGTCCTTAGAAGGTGGTCCTAAGTTTCTATTTTACTAATATGTGTACCTACATACAAATAACTAATTTTGAAGAAGATATAGATAGATAGATAGATAGAGCATCATATCTCCTTCATACTATTTAAACCACAGTCTTCAAAAAGTATGCTTTTAATCTCAGCTATGAAAGCAATTTGCAGTAAAAACAGGTTATAATCCTCCTTTCATATCAACTTCTGTGGGAAGACCGTAAGACAGGGCTAACTTGTTGGTGTAAGGTTTTCTGCATTCTTATTTTGCCTCCAGTGCCTAAATGCAATGTACTCTTTATCAACCCCTCTGAAAATTATCTACATTTTAGGCACCTCTGGTGGTGTTTCCAAGTCACTAGGCAGAGATGAAAACTCTAGTGTTATTGAACTTCCTTATTTTGTGCAAAGACCAGTAATAAAATGAAAGTGTTAAAATATATCACCCAAAAAAAGAGCTATCAGCACATTTCTTTATTGAAAAGTGGCAGAGTTAAAAAGAAATATTCTGTTTTCCATCCACAGTCATTCATTTTACTTTCAAGCTTACTTATGTTCTTGGATAATATTTAATCCTGAAAAATATTACATGTGGGAGAGCAATTCACCACCTATGTGAAGACATTAAAGCTTTCCAGCTTGAAATAATAATAATAAAAATATGTCAATTGCATCTTTATTTTATAACATTCATTTGCTCTACAAACATTTTCATATCAAGATTCTCTTGCACTGTGGCTTGAGCTGTAAACTACACAGTGAAAACAAGCTGAAAACATTTTTTCTCCTTGCTCCCTCCAGTCACTATAGATATAGAATTTAAGTTGTATAATATAATATTTTACATATGTACACTTCTTGATAAAAGCAATGAAGTCACCTTTGAACTAAAGAAAAACCTTGGAACGCAGATATTGTGAAACATCTGTCTTCCCAAATCAGTTTAAAACAATTTTGAGTTCTATATGTACTGAAGTGTGTGTGTTTTTAAATGTTCTCACTAGATTTTTATCAATCAAAACCAATAAATCTTGTCTCATTGTAAAGCAGAATAAAATCTTGACCCATTGCAGTCTAGGAGCAGAAGAGACCTGCAAATGGAAATGACAGAGCTCTGGGAATCAATTTTGAAGACTACATGAGAAAAAGATTAGAAAAAAAATAACCTTTTGTAAAACCTTTGAGTAACTGTTTTCAAATAACTCAAATCGCTTACAGGACCCAACAGGAGATATTGTAGAGACCTCAGCTATTCAGAAATACCTGAGCAACCACTTAATACATGAATAAAGTGACTGATACTTTCTATCATGCATTGAAGAAAGGTACTGTTAACCATCTGTCACTCATTTTTTCCTACCAATGTACCACTGAAATTAAGAGGTCATGTACCTGAATGGTGTTATGGTACCAGGTTATAAAATGTTTTCTGGAAAAAAAACATGGTATGGTACCTCTACTCTGCCCTGGTGAGGCCACATCTGGAATATTGTGTCCAGTTCTGGGCCCCACAATTCAAGAAGGACAGGGAAATACTTGAGAGAGTCCAGCGTAGAGCCACCAAGATGAAGAAGGGAGTGGAGCATCTCCCTGATGAGGAAAGGCTGAGGGAGCTGGGGCTCTTTAGCTTGGAGGAGACTGAGGGGAGACCTAATTAATGTTTACAAATATGTTAAGGGCGAATGTCACGAGGATGGAGCCAGGCTCTTCTCAGTGATGCCCAATGGTAGGACAAGGGGCAATGGGTGTAAGCTGGAACACAGGAGGTTCTGTTTAAATGTGAGAAAAAACTTCTTTACGGTGAGGGTGATGGAGCACTGGAACAGGCTGCCCAGGGAGGTTGTGGAGTCTCCTTCTCTGGAGACATTCAAGACCCGCCTGGATGCCTTCCTGTGTAATTTCGTTTAGGTGTTCCTGCTCTGGCAGGGGGATTGGACTAGATGACCTTTCGAGGTCCCTTCCAATCCCTAATATTCTGTGATTCTGTGATTAAGAATAAAAAACCCCCTCTAGATACAATTTAGCTACCAGCATCTCAAAGCTTAAAATTAAAGGATGTGAAATAAGATGCAAGATTTTCATGTGCTACTTTCAGCCAAAAATAATCATGTAGACTATAGAACTTTTAACTTTAAAGTACCTCTCGTGGTCTTACATCTAAGCAGAAGTCCAGTTTTAGGGTTTTTTCCAAGACATAGGACTCTTTGGAGCTGATTATTATACAGCTATGAGTTATCTGGGTCCTGCCCATCTTCTGATGATGCAGTATGTGTCAGAAATTGCAGCAATGAATAGTCAACCAATGCAAAAAGAGCTGCCTCTCCACTCTTTCTCACTCCTGATGCCTTTTTGTTGAGGGTAAATTATGGGTATATATTGTACCTAAGGAGATGAATAAGTGAAGAAGACTGCAAAAAGGAAGAGACACAGAATTTAACAATTTCTCTAAACAGAAACTGCCTTTATGGAACCAAGGTTTATGATCTATAACACCGTAAAAGCACTAAAACAAGCAACTCTAGCCAGGAGTAACAGATGCTAATTTGAAGGGATTGTCTAGTCTGACTGGCATATATTGTTTATGTTCTAGGTTCTTTTAACTTATCCAGGAAGTAAAATGAGATCATAATGGAAAAGAAAGAGGCAAGCGAGTTAGCACAAGTCCGAGTCAGTTCAGTATAGTACCACACAAAACTGGAAAATTCTCTTCCAGATCCAAGCCAGCTCAAACACATGGCTGAAGCGCCTTTCCTTACAACAAAATTGACCTACAACGTAGATACTCAAGGATAACTGAGATTTGATCAATTTTATTCTTGGACAGTAGACAAGCTTTAAAAGCAAAAATGATCTCTTAAAGGTAGGCGCTTTGACAGATTCTTTTTTTAAAAAAACCATTTTTCTGAGATGATTTTCCGTACCTTTACTTTTATTCTTGAGGGATTGCTTCTAGCTGCAGAAAAGTAAAATGCAATACAAAGAATTTATTTCTTGTCTTTTATGAGGTGGCTGCTTTACCAAGGATTACAGTCAAGAAAGCACTTCAACATTTAAATTTTATCTTAACAGTGAAGGAATGAAGCATTCTTCTAAAAAAAAAAAATAATAATTTTTTAATTGCTTTTTAAAAACCAATACTTTTTGCTCAGAATTGACCCACTTGAGAGAAGGTGCTCTCTCAGTCTACAGAGTTAAGAAGAAGAGAGTCAAAATGAGGGTGTTTAAGTCAGTTGTGAGGTATCATTAAAACAGGAGGTAGTGTCTTGGAAGTCACATACAAAATCATCAGGTCTGTGCAAAGATTTGCATAGACCTACAAAAACTCTGTTAGGATACTCTGTCCCTAGAGCTTTTGTGTCCTACTGTTATACTCCAGCTCATACCTGCATAACTTGTGATTACTTTTTCCCCAGAACAGAAGGATTTAAAATTATTATATATGAAGTACAGTTCAGGTCACAGATTTGTTTTCATTCCATCAATGCCTTTTCTACAAAATCCCTTGTGTGAAAGAATTTTGGAAGGCCACAGTAAAGTTAATAATGTTAAGTATAGTGGGCAAGAGAAACTCCTGAATGAAAAGGACTGAAATAATTGACCAGTATGAAACTACTAACACCTATTATATTTGGAAAAAATAAAAATCAAACTAAATGGGAAGGTTATTAGCTGTAGTCTTGTCGCAGTGGGAGAACTTGAGCACTCAATATGAGCGATCAGCAAGCTTCGTTTATTGATTAGCGTTCAGCATACTTATACAGTTCTTAATGAGATCATACATATTCTGTAACCTAGCTAATTAATTGGTCACTATCCTAAACGTCAACCCCTCCCCTAGTTCCTCATTCTTGGTTGCTTACTCCCTTAAGTTCCCATGCCTTAGCTGACCGTAAGCATCCTGTTATCGTATAACAGCTGCAGTCAAGGACAGTGTGTCCTTACCACCTTAGCACTTCAGACTAACAGAGTCCGATGTTTCCCAAGATCCTGGTCAGCCATCTACAGTATGTCTATGTGACCCTTGTCAGCTAACCAATCCTTGACATAGTCTGACCTGGTGGTTACTTCACCATTGTGCCTTAATATGACTTTTTAAAAAGTCTTTTTTCATCTCTACCTTTTTCTCACACTGTGTTCTTGACTTTTTTTCACATTTATATATCATCCAGGATACAGAAACTATCCTTATGGAAAATACCCCAAGACCTGATGAGAGACAGAGCTACCAGTGATACCGTTTAGGAAGTGTTTTACATGAAACATTTTCAGTCTAATTTTATGTAAAATAGCATTAGTCTTCTGGTTTATGTGGTCATTGTCTTCAAGGGAAGTAAATCATCCTATAGCATCAAATAAACTACAAACTATGCCAAATTATTAAAGGAACCTTAACTAGGCATTTACAAGGGCATTGCATTAGTGAGTCCTTTGCTGATCTGATCACACAGACTGTGTGCATATTTGTATGTGTACATGTGCATCTCTGTAGAAATGTGTTTTCATGCGTCATCTCAAAGATTATTGGAAAGAATATAATTCTCATATATCATTATTAGTCTGCTGCTAAGAAATCTGGATCCCAAAGTCAGGCACAAGAACAGAGATAGACTTGCAATTTCTGCAGGAACATCAGTTCTGTACTTTTTATATTATACAGTGTCATAATACACTCTTGATTACATATGCATATAAATATGTATATTCACTATAAAATCAGCCAGATTTTAATTTTTTGTTTGGCTCTAAATGACTGGCTTGATATAAAAATGAAAAGTTTATAATATTATTCACAGCAAAGCTACATAAATCACATGTAATTTTCAACCTTTTTCCCTTCAAAGTAGGCATCCTTCAATACAAGGGGTTTTTACCTCATTTTATCTTTTAGAAAATATGTACTACAGCTGTCTGAATTGGTTTTTGTGAGGCAGGAAGGAAGTAACAACAAATCTTTTTTCTCCAGTGTAGGTCACAGATAACTACTGACTTACTGAGTAGTAATTCCTGTGATGCGACCCATCCATGTGGCTATATCGCTGATTTGTGTGAAGTGATGACCATCTGCAAGGTCACTGCAGCAGTGGACAGCAATATGGCTTGAGGCAAAAACAGTTGATTGAGACATTTTACAACAGAGAACAACTTTAGGAAATCTGTCTTCTCCACATTGTATTAACCAACTTGGCCACTATCATTTTCCAAGGCTTCATATATTTTTATATGTTTTAGATACACACACCACCCACACATACATGCATGCTGCCAGCGAGGCAAAGTGAAACTCACTGCTGAGAGGGGGGGATGCTCCAGAAAAGAAGTTTAACAATGTCTAGACACGAAAGAGCTGGCTGTAATTTATTATTACAGCACTGCTTCCAAGAGAAAAAGAATGCATTACTGCATCTAGTGCAGCTAGCTGTACCTAGCTATATCTATTACAGTTGCCTCTTTTCTGTGTTTCTTTTGACATGAAATAGAAAGTCTTCAGGCAGGTAGAAAAGCATCGTTAGTTCTTGGCTCAGACCAAACTGCATTTGGAAGCTAAAGAAGAAAAAGGGAAAGTTGTACTGAACGACCTTCAAAAACTTTCTTCTGACATTTCATAGCACTTCGTAGCTAGCAATACAAATATTTCTCAAATGTATAAGCTGCTCATATAGCTAATATACTGTCTAACAGTAAAGAATGATAAAGACAAACTGAATAGTTGCACGTTTTATTTAAGTGATGTAAGATAGGCCTTAACTGAAAGGATTTTTATAGCAACATAATGCATGCAAGCATGTGCACACAGGCACACAGAGTGCTTTTCTGCTGCTGCTTATTACTTTTCAGATTATACTATTCAGCTCCAACAGCATGTATGTTAAACCTGAATTATGTTCACATTGTCAGATGTAATTAAATCATCACCCTCTGAATCCTCCTAGAATTTTAGTTCTTTCAGCACTCCCTGTTCTTCCAATCAAGGGAGATGGGTCTTATAATACCTGATGACCTGTTCCCTTGAATTTCAAAACTGGAATAACAAATACATTGCCTAGGTAAGACATAACAGGCAGTGTGCTATTGATAATCTATAGGACGATGGAAAAATTAAAGAGCTGTGGAAGGTCACTCAATCCATTTGAGGAAATTGGGATAGGCTCATGGGTGTTTGATGGGACAAAAAGAGTCTGACACAAACCATGCACATCCAAGAGTGTATTGAGCTCAGACATTGCCAATAGATGTTTGTCTCCAGTATGTCCCCTGTGAATATTTTTCTAGCTCTGCTAATATTTTCACAAAAGAGGTGGTCAAATGTCTTCTGTAGGTGCCACATTGAGTTACTTTCCTAGGTGTTTCCATAAAGGAATCAGGACACACATAGATACCAGTAGAGGTAGATTACAAAGAGTATGCAGTCTGCAGCAACATGTCACATACTCCAAGTTAATAATAGAGACTCAAGAAAGACTTTTCAACAAGAAAATTAAAAGTGTTCAATGGTGAAATTGCAGTGCTAAGTTTATTAGCACTATAATGATACCTTCTCAAGGAGATTTTTTACAAATTCAGTTGACATTCTCCAGCACTATCGGTAGATAAAACACATCAAAATAAAGAGAACAATAATATATGGTGTAGTTTACAAGAGTGAACAATAAATAGGCATTCTGAAATAACATAATGAAAAAAATCAAGAACTGCTGCAGGCTAAATTTGTACACAGTCTTTTGCATTTGTAAGAAACATAGTTGTCTTTTACTACAGCTAGTTCTAGGAGAGCAAATAAACCTCCTGGCAACATTAATTTTTCAACTTCAAGTGAAACTAGAACTAGAATATGTAATTGCTCTTTCTGCACCCTTGGCATAGCTGGCAATGCCTTAATTATTTAAATTTGGACAGATGCAAAGAGGAAATTCAGGGGACACCTCAGCTGACATAGTACCCACCACATGCATCCTTCTTGGTTAGCTTGTAACAGAAAACTTTGTGCTGTGCTCAGCTGAAGCCTTCTTGACCAACATTCTGCAGGGCCTGCAGGCGCTCAGGCAAAAGAATTTGAGTCCCTTACACCTGAGCTTATACTGCAGTCAACTTTACAATAGAACTCTCTGCTCCTGTTTGACGTGGTCTGTTGCCCTTGCCCTGACCAGCTGGCTCCAGAAACAAGTCTGGGCTCTGTAGTGACCCCCTATCTGCAAGACTAGTGGCTTTCTCTAAACTCTAAGGGCAGAAATTTGAAATGTTTCCCGTGTGTTTTGTGGAATATACATCATGTGCAGGCAGTGCAGATATCCCGTCTGGAATCCAGGTGTGTAAGTGACGGGAGAGGACAGACACAGAGGCAGAAACAATATTGAAGTAGTTCTATTAAAGATGAAACAATAATGAATACTGTAAGTGACTGAAGAATTGAAAACTGGAAAAATTAAATGGATTTATGACAACTGCCCTGCAAAGCATCATCTAAATTATTCAGGAGATATTCTGGATTTCCACTAACATTAACTGTGCTGACACATCAGAAACTGACATGTCAGAGTAAAGATGACAGATAGCTCTGATGCCTCTTTATGTTTAAAACAAGTTTACTTAATAAACAATATAGAAAATAAAATGAAGTCATTTTTACAGTAAATTGAGTACATTTTTTATTTTAGAAGAAATGTCAGGCAGTTACATAGGTAACAAGTACAATCTAACAAACACTGCTTCAGAAGCATGAAAGGTGTTATATTCTCATATGCAGCACTCAAATGTATAATGTCTATTTAAAGAGAAGAAGAAAGCCCTTTACTAGATATTTAAACATTTCAGCTTTGCTATTTTTTTCCTACTGCTTACACAGCATAATACACCACATTGTAACACAATGACCACACGTTATTTCAGTGGTGTTAGGTGTAAATTAATATATACAGAAATAATTTAAGTGCCAAATGTGGGGTGAGAACAGATGCACACTAACAGAGCACCTATTTATATCATGGACTAGAGCAGAGACTGGCAAGGTGTTTTTTACTGTGACACTTCTATTAAAAAATGGTAAACTGTGGGGGTAAGAAAAAAAAAAAAAAAAAAAGAACCACAAGGAAAGACCTTGAACCAGCAGGGCTCTTCTCTGGAAGATTTCTTCACTTCAAACAAAATGAATGGTCAAATTCAGAAGGAAATTAACTCTAAATCTAAGGTAGTAAAAAGATAAATTTACCCATCCTTCATCTCACACAATCTTAGATGCTTATCAACATATATAATATGGAGTAAGATATACAAAAAAAGTAAAACTTCAAAAATCTTTCAGCAATATTGAGTAACTAACTCACTATCTGCACAATGTCTATCCGAGACAGGGTTTCTCTCTAGCACCCCTCCACCCTGGAAAGAGTATGCTTTTTTGGGGCACATAATTTTTTTTTTATTCTGTTCTACATTCTTAGGCCTGTCTTTCTAATTATAAACTTGATTTACTGAAAGTAAAGCTATCAGCTACAAGGATTCTGCATTTCTTTATATTCAGCAACTCTGACAAGGCTCAAATCATTAGTTATCCAATTGTTCTGAAGCCTCAGATATTCAAGAATACCGAGGCTGAATGCAGACATGCTCAGCTTTGCTTGTTTGTTATTTCTGAGTGAGAGTCACACTTTAGTTCCCATCTCCTTCTTTCACAAGAACGCCTGATTAGGTGCTTAAAAATTTCTTATTCAAATGGAAATTTTGGTAACTGAAAAAAATCAGCACTAAAACCTTTGACAAAGAACCATTTTCACAGTATGAAATGCTGGAAAATGGTCTCAAAGCAGCACTACTGCTCACAGTGACTTCATTGATTACTCAGTGGAATTAATCACAACGAAAGGATTTTATCCTGCACCTTTCCTACTAGTAATATCTGGTTGCATTTCATTGTGCTGCCACCACTGCAGTCAATCCTATGACTAACTAAAGGTCTCTCTCATAATTTGTAGCTGACAGAAGACAACCCCTAATTCAGTACAAGTATGCACAGTAAAAGTAGGTTTATTTTTTTTTTTTTTGCCACATCTGTGTTATTACTTCAGGAGCTCTACCTTCACCCTATCTGTTCAGAGAAGAAGTCCAAATTATGGGGTCAGATTCCTCTGTGAGCAATTTTAGGCAAGAATAATTAATTATGCTTCTCATAAGCTCACAGCCCATAGCTAAATCAAAGTCTTTACCATGTCTTAAAAAATAACAAATCTTTTACTACCCTACCTTTTTTTTTGCAAATCTGTCCTCGTTTGTAACAGAAAAGTGGCTTAAAAAAATAAAAATTCCTTAGATAAACAATGGTACCACCTCATCACTCCAAGAGCTAGCATGGTATACTCTAAGAAGGTGGAATGAAAAGAGGTAGTCTTGCTTTGTAAACAATGTTGGTAAATTCACTGTTATAATATTATGATCAATCATAAGATCTTCTCCTGACAAAGAATGCAGTCCTAATACCGAGTATTCAAGGAAGGGTCACAAACATGAAAATATCTATATAAAACTGAGGAATACAAACAAGCTCTGGCTTCAGCTGGTGCTTTAAGTGTAATCAGTGATGCACAAGTTACTGAATTATGCTATCTGCTTTATCGAATCTTTTCCTCTCTTAATGTTCCCAGTTGATATTATTTAATTGCTTTTCCTAACTCTTCAGTAAATGCTTGTCCAGTAAAACATGTTACACTTTAATTGCAAGACAGTAATTATTTCCCTGGATTTACTTTCTTTTTACTTCATTCAGTAATCTCGATTAAGCATGCAGTTGTCCAGTCCAGTTCTCTGTGCATAGCAAAACTTTCCAAAAGAATGTTATTCTCATGGTCATAAACAGCTAGCTGACTGAACCTGTGCTTCTGAGCATCTTCACAAAATGCTATGTGGGCTGATTCATCACTGAAATACTAATGTTTGAAGACAAATATTGGTGGTTCAACATCCAAATAATTTTAACTCTTCCAGCAATAAAATAGCTTTAGAATACCATATAACATATATATCTCAGCCGAATACTGTTTCAAGCAATGTGCATTTGAGAGACTTCAGGATAGAGCAAATCCACAAACAAGAAAATCAGAATCACGCAGAGATGCATAAATAACAAGTACCTTCTACAAGAGACTAAGAAAGGAGATACTAATATTTTATAACCTACAGACCCAGTGAAAAAGCTCACTGTACAACACTGAGTAAGGTTTTATTCTTATGAGACCAATATTGTCTTTGTTATTCACTGCAGCTGGTGATTCCTGAACGTTAGTTAAATACTGGCCTAACAAACTAACAGCCACAGGACTTTTCTCTCTAGTAAGATAAAAGAGTTAAATTGAGTTCAAATTTTTGTTTATGCACAAAGTAAAAACTGACCAAAAGTAAATGAAAATAAGCTGTACTTCAGAGATTGCACCACTACCAGAGAAAGGCAATATCAGAAAATCGGTTCATCTTAACACTTCTATCAACTCCTTGCTCCTCTCTTGAGAGATTCAGGTGAACCCACATTTGATGAAATGAAGATTTGGTCCTATAATTAAGGCACTGGACTGGAAGAGCTGTCTCTACCACAGAGTCAGGGTAAAGCCTTAGGCAACACTGTGCATTTCAATCCCACTTGTAAAACTAGTGTAGCGTTTATTTTCTCCAGCCTTTTTAGCCAGAGACTGTTAATGCACATTTGTTTGTTGCTTAATACATAGAGGGTGTTTCTAAAGTGCCATTACTCCCCAAGTTCATAAAATTTATTGGTAGTTTCTCTGAAAGGCACTCCTTTCTTACAACTCCATTCTCACAACAAAGACAAAGGCAAGGGTTCCTTTTTTATGCAGTCATCACAGTTAATTTCAGTATGTGCTTACATTGCTAAAGAACCATTTCCACTTAATAGCTGTTTTACCAGGAGGAAAAACACATCTTGGTGCTGATGTTGCCACCTGTTTAAGTATTAAAGCACAAGTGCCAGTTTTTGTCCCACAAGCCTATATATACACAGAGACCTTCCTCTGGGGCAAAGCATCAGGCTGTGACCTGGCAGATGTCTGTCTGGAGGGTAAGCTGGACGTGCCTAAACCAATCCCAAAACTTGGACAAGTACATTTCCATTTCAACAAAGGTACCTGCCAAACTGATCTAATTGTTTTGATGCTCTGGAATCTATTTATCTTATATTTTTATTTCACAAAATAAAACATTTCAGCTTGCTGGTAAACTCTGGATTAAAAGGTCAGAATATGAAGGAATTTCATGATCTGGAAATAACAGGTTTTGACATATGCTGTTCTAGACAAAGCTGCAACTCTTTTCTTCCGCCATGATGCATGTATTTCCATTCTATCCTATTTCTCAGAACCAGAGATAAACAAAAACACATTAGAACAACACTTTCAGAGAAGGATGTTTTCAGCAGCATCAAACATCAATCTTTTGTGCAGTTCAACTTTTCAAACCATGCATTGTTTTTCTTGTACTTTGGGGTTTTTTTAAATCTTGTTGATCATGAAAAGATGTCTTCTCCCTTCCTCTTTTATCACAAATTAAACTTCCTCTAAGGTCTGAGGTTCTCAGTTCTCTAATTACAGCTGAGCTGAACATAATTCAGTGTTTTCACAGTTTTTTAAGTACTTCTGATTTTATTCTCATGTTTTCTTGAATTAATTTATGAGTCTTGACCCCAAGTTTCTTTCCTGTTTGCAGCCCTTCAGGTTTCAGAATACATTTTTGCATAATTTAACATGCAAAGATCACATTAGGAATAAACACTGTGTAACTCCTGCCTAAAAATAAAAAGAATTAAATATCTGTAAGAAAGCATAAAGACAACTTCATATACTCTGTAGTGGATATGAGATTTCTATCATATATCTTTTATCTACCATCCAGTCTGCCAAATCTTTCAAGAACTTAAACATGCAACTTTCTTGAGTAAAAAGAAACAGCAAAGTGACGCGCATGCTTAGTTATTAACAATGTTGTTATAGTTTTTATATCCAGATTTTGTTTCATTTGATTCATAATAGGCTAAAATAGGCTAAAAATATTAACTACAAATGCAAAATTTCTACTCTACCTGGATCATAAAACCTAAACAAACACTTAATATTTAGTTTGTAAGCTTGACTGAGCATACAAAATTTCTTTTTCTAGACAGGAATCATTAATAAGCAAAAACCATTCATTATCAAATAAATTCCTTCCATATCAGTTGCCAAAAGGCATTGCAGAACTGATTTTCCTGTCTATATGTAGTAGAGATAAAAGGAAGGTTTCGTTACTCATCTGCCATTTCTATTCTCCATGTCACAATTGTGTCTGGTCAGAAGGACCCATAGCATCTCAGTCCAAAATTCCACCTCTGCCAGCATAGTCTCCAGCACTGGACAAGAGCAGGTGGTGAAGAACAGCAGGACAGCCAAAAGGGACAGGAGCACTGCCCGTGTATGCACTCGTATCTGCCAGTGGTCTACAGCCCAGGGATATTGTGAGCTATGGATAGTGTCTCTGCACTCAATAGCTCTGGATACATTTTTCTTCTGTGTGTAGGATCGTCTTTATGTACGTGGATAATTTTGTGAATCTAGTAGAGTCATGCACATCAACAGGCTGAAATATCAGAGGACACATCATGTCCCCAGTATGAGGCAAATAAGGGAAAAAAAAAATCCTACTTTTCAGGTTTTAATTTCAGTGTAATAAACATTGTTCTGAAGAGTTCAATATCTTGAGTATGACCACTGTGAGAGGATGTAGAGATATTCTAGAATTTAAGATCTCTTTTTAAAAACACTTTAAGTATCAACCCTGAAAACTAACAAGATATTCAGCTTTTTTAAAATTGAAGTAATGCAGATGAAGGCATCTACAATAAATATTTTCAACAAACATATCACATGTATAGTGGATTACTGCAGAAAATTTATATAATTACCATTGCATGTGTGAAGAGGAAAATACAGAAAAAATTAAAAATTAAAACCTCAAAACATCCTCTTCTTTAAGCCTAGATAAAGAAGTGCCTGCCATATAAAGAGGGAAAGAACATTAAAGTCAAGTGATGTATTTCCATCTGATACTGAATTGAAAAACAACAAGACTCAGGACTGCTACTTCGATCTTGTAGAGCTGTCAGCCTTTTCCTGGACAATTGTAAATCCCCAGCAATCCTTCAAAACACAAACCTTGGTCTTGTACTAAAACAAAGGCTAGACACAAATCATCTTTAAAAATAGACATTACAGAATTTTTGGTTGCACAGGTTTGTCTTTTGGTACTAATTTAGGTCATGCCATAGTATTTTTAAGAACCGCATTAATCTGGGTTTTAGCTATGAGCTCCTTCTACTTCTAAGTATATGTATAGAGGTGGTAATTTACTCTGCTTCTGCAACTAATATGCTCCTGTTCTGCATTTTCAGTTACTCTGAGCCATAATCGTCGAGACTAGAAGCTAATAATAGGTTAAAAGCCAGCAAAATGAGGATGGGGAAATGTCGCCCTGTGCCCTTACCCTGGATAAGTTGAAGAGTTCCCTGCTTCCACCTTGTGTTAAAAATTCCCAGAAACAAACATGAAGCTACCCTGCCTGCATGCTCATCTACAGAAGTGCTTCAGAAGCAAAAAATCTCCTAATATGCCATGACAACATTGCTGAAGGTCTTTCACACCCTCAATCTCTTCCTGAGGAAGCTCCCATAAAGTGGAAGGATAGCCTAGAGCTGGGTTAATCCTGGTGATGGCCCTCGTCACCCAGTGGCAATAGCTGCATCAGTTTGTAGAGCCTTGTCACAAGAATAAGCACTGCTTCAATCACAAGTATGAAGCTATAAGAAAAGGTGACTAGACATTGTGTTCATACATTAGAGTCTCTTCCATGTCAGGAGGGACAGACTTTGCCAAAATCCATTCCATGATTCTAAAATCTGTATCATGGAGTAAACTGACAAAAGCCACAGTCATCGCTCATGGTGATGAGTCTCGTAAGTTCCTTTGATTTGCAAATTATTTCCCAAAAAAAGTGAACATCGTATAAGATGCATTCTGTTAATTTATTTTTAATAACAAATACAGCCTTTTATCCAAGGGTCTTATTCCTTACTCTGCCCTCTTATACAACACACTCATCCACACAATGCAAAATGCCTAAACTTATTTCCCTCCTTAAGCAGTGATTACACAAAAGCAACACACACCCCGTCTCCAATAAATTAATGGGAATTTAATTGTTCCAGGCCAGTTTGAGCACCACTTTGTAGTGTGCAACTGCCATATCATCCCTAAGATGATGTCAAGGGTTTCTCTTGCCTGTGTCCATCTTCCAAACCTGTTTGCTGCCACAAATATTTTTGCTCTGCAGAGCAGGTCTAGGTTTTATGAAGATCACCTTCCTCTACAAGACTAAATATTCTCAAGTTTACTTCCAGAAAGATGAAACAATCAAGAGGAGATAAAGTACAGTATGTTGCACTGTTGGTCCAACAATTTCTATTTTCTTAAAAACTGAGGTCAATGCATATGTCCTCTGTTAACAGTGTGTCAAGCCACTGTCCTTTCAACTATCTATTTTAAGATGTTCAAAACACAAACATGCCATGGTGAATCAGCCAAGCTCAGTTAAAGACAAAAAAACCCTCTCAACTGTGACAGTTAAAATGGCACGCAGTTACAATTTCTGAGATTTAGAAGGGGAAATTACCCACTCAGTTAAACTGGTAGTCCATAGCTTGCATTCTTTGTATGTTTTCAACAAATTGTTGATAGTTCTTCTGTTACCTGCAATTGACACAGATGCTTTTGGTTCCAACTCTCAGGATTGGTGTTTTCTTGAGCACCTCTGTCTTTACCAAGCGCCTCACTGAATCTTACTTTTCTATTAAAAAGTATTCAGGCTTCTCTTGCCTTTCAATCTATTCACCATTTTCTTCTCACCTTTTAATATTTTTCCAGGTTATTAAAAATACTCCTACATTTTAACTTTATGTATTTTCCATACCCAAGTCTTCTTTCACTTCCTTTCAAGTGCTACTTATCTGTTAATCTTGCTATTTTTTTTGTCTCTGAACACTTTCTTTTTACTTTTTATCATTCATACTTCTGTACAACAAAACATTGTTTAAAATGAAATACTTCAAGAAGTGCAAAGCTGATGGATCCCTATCAGTAGTTTTTAATCCTTACCAGGTTTTGACTTGCATGACAGTAGTAAAAAGTTTTAGTCCTCCTCCCACCAAGTCAGATAAAAAATTAATAATCATATTTTCCACTAGACTGTCAAGCTACACAGTTCACATAGACATTCCAACCATTTTTTTTCTCCTCTTCCTCCATAGTTCATTGCTAATTTCCCCCTAAAAACTTTCTGATGAGTTTCCATTCCATTATGCAAGAATTATATAAATTGAAGAACCAAAATAAGTGTAGGAGAAATAAGAAACAAGTTTGCTATAGTAGGATACTATTCAACACTCTGGATAAGGGAGAGAACTATAACAAAATCTTCATTTAGGCAAATAAGACACTCATTACTATTGTGTAATTACTATTTTTCTGTTTATTAAGCACACCTGTGTACTTTGCCTTCTACTATGTGGAACATGAGCTGTGATTTGGTGACTTGTTCTTTGCCCTGTCCACTTTGGCCCTACTGCAAAGATCTGGTACACTTTCTAGCAGACATCTGACTTCTGCCATAAAACTATTCCGTCATTTATGAAAAGATCAGAAAAGAATCATTATATGGTAAGAGCTCAAACTCAGTTTGAGCTAAATTCATGGTCAAAAGAATGTTGACTCTTAGGAATCATGAAATCCTACAAATTAATAAATCTTTCAGTCACATGACATTTAATGGTGTCTTGTTTTGTCAACCAAATCACAGATGAAATTAAAAATCCCTTTAAACAGTTAATGTTGCACAGGTTTTCTGTACTGTTTTGATAAGGCAATCTCTACAATAAAAGCCTGTAACTCAACAATTTATTAAAATGTGTGTTTATAAGGAAACTCAGATGACCACAACTTGAGGGGTGCACAATTAACCTTTGTGTAGAGGTTCTGTATAATTTGTGCAGTATATGGCATTCCAGTAATATTTAAGTGGCCAACAGAGAGCTTGTGGACCTTCAATTCAGAGCCTACCCTTAAGCAAAATTATTTTCTTCCCCCATAAGCAGAATTTCGCCTAAACAAAATGAGGGAATTCTAAAAGATTCCATGAATACATGAAAGCTCATTTTGTAATGGGTAAAGTGGCCGGATGGCCAATACCTTCCATTTTTAGAAGAACAGGGCCTACATAACAGGAACATGAAGGTTTTATTTCTAGCCAAGAGTCAGCATATGTAATTGAGCATTATACAATTTTCCAAGTCAGCCAACAGCAGGAGTTCCTTTCCATGCTAAAAATGGCTTTTCCTTAATGAAAGTTGCATGCTGTAGTGCAGAGAAAGCATGGAAACTAATCAAAGTAGGGTAGTTTGAAAGATGTCAGATTAAAAGACCTGGCAGCACTTTGAAGGAGAGGAAGTACTGTAAATAGATATTCAACTGTTCAACAGACAGTTCAAATGAGATGACTAAGAAAGGCAGCATAACTCTTCATTTTTCCAGCTAGACCCAATTGTATAATTGCTAAAGTTGTTCACAATCTGCTCACCTAAGAAAGGCAGTAGAGTTTCATGTATGAAACATTAACTGCCAAAAACATGACGAAACCACCAACATGCTGAACTGTTTATCAGGAGATTTGACTACCTGTACTAGTGATGTGAAAAGATATATCACATTTCAAAATAGAAGCTTTTTTCCTTCCTTTTTCAGGATGATTTTCAGAACTACTTTCAAATGCTGAGATAACAATTCATTTGTTGTATACATGTGAATATGTTAACCAGGAATATTTGCTAATGGTTAGCTGAAGAAATTTCACATTGTGAATGGACAAGACTTTACACC
>NW_010325425.1:0-7626 GCF_000700745.2 Antrostomus carolinensis | reverse complement strand
CCTACTATATGTAAATCAAGCTGGTAACAAGGATTTACCAGTCAGTATGCTATTTAAATTGTAGCCAGGCCCAGAGGCAACAACTGTACTGGACATTGTACAAATTTATATAAGAATATTCTTACATGATGTTTGTCCTAAGACTGAATTAAGTGGAAAAAAATGTGGATTTCTGCCTGAGACCTCAGACTTTTTTTTCCCTGTTTTTTATAAGAACTCAGTGAGATTCAAATATACATACTTCATGACCTTCATCACTTAACCAAAGATTTTTCTGTATATCTTAAAGAAGTAAATATCTAAGCCTATCTAAGTAAAATTATTTCAGGTCAAGTGGTAAAAGATTCTCACCCTGAGACTTTACCACTTCAGACCTGCCCTTTATCCTGAGCCAAGATAAAGCAAATTTATTTAGGGAGGAATTATTTACCTGCCAGGTTGCATAGAAAGTAAAGCTTAAATAAATTCACACATATTGAACTTCAGACAAACTATACTCTAAAGGTACTGTTCGTGTAGCCTGAATTACACAGCTTGTGTCAGCTTTAGTCATTTGGGAACTAATGCTACTAACATTGAGTAAGAAAATAATTATATTTTTATTTATTTGCTTTATATTCATCTATATGCTTCATGGATTAATTTAAAGGTCTGGAAATATAATACCTAATGACAGTAATGCCCATTCATTCTAGGAGGGAAGTTACCTCTGAAGAGCTTGAATCCTGTTTTACATCCTTGGGTTTTAAGAGCACTTATGCCACTCTTAGGGGAGCTATTGTAAGCAAGATAAGATTTGACAGGTAGAACAAAGGTTATAGCATCTGCCTGACATTTAGCATGATTATGAAATGAGTGTCTGAGAATGGAGGGTCTGCATAACATTACTTTAGCGGAGAAGAGTAAAAGACATTAACCATTTAAGGATGTTGCAACAATGTGCAGACTCCAACTGGTGCATACTGTTTTCAAGAAACATTGAACACTCCAGACACTCGATCAATAAAACACACCTGAAGTCTAATGTAATCATGTTGTGGATTGCAATGCTCTCAAATAATATCAGCTGGATGGGAAACATTATGATGACAATTTAAGTTACTGCGTGGGTACAAGATTCCATATAAGGAAATGGTGGAAAAAGGGAAGAAGATGGTATTTTTCCATATTAGTAACCTTGCATCTGATCTGACTTAATAAAATAATAGTCAAATCGTTAAGATCAAACTACTGGACCAATTTAGAAGTAGTTGTCTTCTTAACTACAAAAATTAAAAGAGTCAGAAAATGTTGGCTTATGAATTCATGTTTATTACAGTTTGTATTTTGCATTAACAGTCCTCAAAGTAAGAGGTTTATACTAAACCAGAACTAACTTTGCATAAATACTGCCTGTAGTGCATACAGGAATACTTACACATGTTGTCATGAAAAGTGCAGAATTCACAAGCTGGAAAGGGGTGTGCGTATCATTCAGAACATTTTTCCCATATAACAGAGTTGGGAAGTTTGTGCTGTGAAATCTACCATCCGGTGCTGGTATTACACAGAACTGGAATGCTGAAAGCTTTCTATTTCATTAGCAAAAAATTATAATTTAACTGATAATACTTTCACACTAAGAAAAAGTTTTTCAGATACCCCTGTATGATGGAGTCTCAAGTCAACCATGATTTCTTATGTTTTAAATGCCTGGAGTCTGTTTTTGTATATATATTTTTTGTATATATATCGCATGCACATATATAATATGTACACAAAAAAATATATTTTTGTATATATATTTTTTCATTTAACCATAAGGCAGTAAATGAGACCAGAAAACATTCACATTTGCAGGAGAACACCATGTTATTAGTAAAAGAAAAGAAAAGAAACAAAATTAAATTGTTAGACTCAGGAGTGATGGATGTTACCCTGCCAAAGACCATGCCAATCTCTTTGCCAGTGCCAGATGGTTTTCTTAGGAGGCTGTTCAGCAGTTTCAGAAATCTCATTGTCAGACAATTGCTGTCAGTTAGCCCAAATTTTATTTTGCATTTTCATCCCATTATTTCTATGTATAGTTTTATCCTCAGGTACTATGTGAAAGTTTTTTAAAAAAATCCCATCTGAGTATCTAACTTCATGCATTAGTAATCATCTGGTTTCAATATCCAACCTTATTCTAAACACTTTTCGTAATGCATTGCATCATTTAAACAAAGGACACATTTAAATCACACATGCAGTCTAGGACTTCAGGTATTTTGGGCTAAGTAAACAGACCTGTTTCTTCCAACAGTTCCCAGAATCATCAAGTCAGCCTGCACATCCCCAAATGACTTCTGAGATCCCAGTGCTTCCATATTTAGGAAATGGTCTGAGAATGAGATTGAGCACTGATTTTGCAGTGTAATACCGGTGTAAAATCATGCCTCTCACATTTACTTAATGGATTGTAAAGTCTAGTGCACTTTATCAAGACTGCTAATAAAGCCTAGCTGTATTATCAGGATGCTAGAATATTTAACAGTGGAAGAATTTATAGCCAAATCACAATTTTCTTTGATATAACTCTTTTTGACCGAAGTTTTTTCCAATGTGTGCATGAAAAATCTGTAATTTACCACAAGTATTAGTCATATACTTTTTTTTTCCCCAAGAGGTTCTTTGTTGTAAGTCTTCTGCATCTTCTTTATTTTTTCCAGACACCATACAGTCCTTTTACACTAAATTTTACAGCAAGCACAGTAGAATGAATATAATTTAGTGTATTTTCAGTGGTGTTCAACATGTAAGAACAATGCAAAGTACATAACCCAGAAATACAAAAGGAAGGACTACTGGGTCTAACTAGTCTGTTAGATAATTTAGGAATAAGTTAGGAATCCTTATGGTTTCCACATGTGCTACTGAACTGTCCCACCAACTCTCTTCTCTAATAAAAAAATGGAACAAGAACTTGTCTGTATGTCAAAAATTTGAAGAAAACTAGGCAGAAATAGTTTAAATCTCAAACCAAGTATTGTGTCTTGAGCCTTTCTCCACTTCATATGCTCTGTGAAAGCATTTATTCCTCTCATCAGTGTAAATATTACCTGAATCTCTCTCCCAGCTATCACTGCTGCACTGTCAGCATGAAGTAGCATTGTGTTGAGACTCAGGTAATGTTGACATAGCCCTCTGTACATTTCCATAGATGCTGGTTATTAAGTAATCCATACTTTCACAAAATGTGAAGGGGTAAAAAATGTTGAAAAAAAAAAAAAAAAAGCTTAAAAGCAAAAGTTTAAAATTAGATTGGAGTTTTTGTTATCCAATAGATTGTTTGACAAGGGTAAATAAATTAACACCTTTGAAAAACAGGGATTATATCTTTCATTGGGGAAGGCAAGAAGTTCACAGAAGTAAAGCAGGTATTTCCTTGAGATTTCCTTTGCTACAATACAGGTGAAATATGAGCATGCACAGCAAATACTTTAAGAGTTTAAGAGACGTCATTTCTATGTGTCATTTTCTGGTATGTAGGCATCTGTTCTGATTCCAAAACTTTTTGTAAAATGTCAGATAGAGAGCCACCATCACCTTGCTTGCATCCCAGTTCACGTTACCTGGACGACATTTCCTGTATAGTAAGCAGGAGCTCTTGTTAATTAAAAATGCACATCTGTCTCTAGGTCCACCTTTGTTTATTGAAAACCATAGCTGAGAAAAGTTGATATGAATTAAAATTTCAGATTAGTGGCACTTTTCTTGATTCATAGTTGTTTCTATTATGACTCTTACAATTAAAATTGGGTACAAACTGGTTATGCTACTCTTGTGCAGGCAGACACAAAACTATACTTGTGTTAAAAATGGAGCAATTGCTGTTCTTATAAACTACATGGCATCAGTGTGGGTGGTTGTGGCTGTATATGTACATCAAGTTACATTGAAGTAAGGGTAGAATAAGACAAATTGATTTAAACAATCCCTTAGAAGGCAGGAAGTTAACTGTTTTGTGAAAGAACAATCCACTAACAAAATCACAGTTACTCTACTGAGGAGAAAAGGGATGATTTACCAATTTTTTTTTATTTTTTTTTTCATGGAACTTAAGCCACGAGGAAATTTTAACCAGGTTTTAGGATTCTTACCTTATGTTTTAATACATAATTATATAGATGATAGCATAAACAGTAGCTTTCATTGCACAAAGCAGTAAAGCTATGTCAGAGATATGGAAATTAGACAAGTTCTGTTATTTGTGATTTAAATAGCTGTACAACAGGTAAGTCACAGGATTCACTAGTTAAAAGTTTCCTGCAAGTTTTCTTCAGGTGAGAAAACCTTGTAGCTATTATTTGTTTCCCAAGCAGTAACTTAACTTTTCTAAATAATTCATCTTGAGTAATTGTCTTCCAGGTTTCTGTCAGAAATACTGATCACCCTGTTATTATAGTGCCAAAAGGTTAATTAAAAAATGATTACTGCAACAGTCAAATTTTCTCCAAAATAATGGTGAAAGATCGAGTTCTTAATTTCTAGTTAGTGCATTTAAATTGCAGAAATATAAACAGGAGATTCTCATGCACCTATAGCAAATCTTTTAAATATCCTACATGGATCTTTGTTTTCAGTAGAACTGATGTCCTTAATCAGTTGGTTAAACAATGTGTTGTTTTGCCATTCAAACCAAGGGAGGAGATAGCATGTCATTCAAAAAGGCAGTAACAGAGTCTATGCTGCCAGAGGCATGTACAGCATACAAAATCTTTGCTGAGGCAATTACACAATCCTTTCCAGGCTTATGGAAATATCACTCAGTCATTTGATTAACTGTCAGATGCAGTAATCAGTTCCTTAACAGTTTGTGAAGAGTAAACTAAAACACTAACAGCATTCTACATTAATTTGACAACTTTCCCTGCTCCTTGTCACTGGAGCACCGGAAAAACAAAACAAAACAAAACAAAACAAAACAAAACAAACAGGATAGAGCAGCACTTAGGTGCTCTTCATGTCATACATTTGCTTGTTCTAAGACTGATAACAAGAAAGAACATTCATCAGATAACATACGAATTCAGGAAGTTTATTTCAGCCACAGGATCCTATCAATTGACATCACAATGGCTATGGGAGAGAACTTAGAATATGCTTCAATATTTTCAATAATTTGTAAACAAATAACTTTTAAGTCTACAATGATTTGTCAGTAGACCACAATGAGTGTTTGTAAAACTGCATCAAGATTTAATTTTATAAAGCAAAACATAAAGCTAGGTCTTAAATAGGGGTGGGGTGGGGAGGGTGGAATTAAATAAACCAAGCACAGCTCTTTTTCTTGACCAGCAGTCTCTGATGTCTGTAGGAAAATATCAATTAAGAAACTTCCTTCTTCTACAGAAGTGTCCTGGTTTTGCTAGGGTAGAGTTAATTTTCCTTTTAGTAATTAGAAGAGATGTATTTTACTTTCAGTGTTTCAGTTCAGACATATCATGAAAAGAACGTTGATAACAGTAGTGGTGTTTTTAGTTATTGCAGCTCAAGGCCACGGTGTTTGTCTGTTTCACGGGGGAAGCGCAGTAAGGAGCAAAACCCAAAACTGGCATCTGGTTGTGCCAATGAAATATTCCAGATCATATCACGTCATGTCAGTATATTGACCAGGGTTAACCGGAAGACGGTACGCATTCTCTCGGGGATCGCTCAGGCTCACTCTTCCGGGGTTTGGGTTCGGGACTGTCTCGGCTCCGGGATCGTTAGCTGGCACAGGCCGGGCATCGGTCAGTGGGCGGTGAGCACTGTGTATCACTCATTTGTATAGTCTGTTATCACTGTTGTTATCATTATCATTTTCTTTTAATTAGTAAATAGTTTTTATCTCAACCCGTGAGTCCTTGCCCTTCTTTCCAAATTCTCTCCCCTACTCCCTGGGTGAGGGGGGTGGGAGGGTGATAGAGCAGGCTGTGTTTGGCTGCAAGCTGCAAGCAAAAGGGTGAATCCACCCAAACCACCACAGAAGTTCACTTTATGAAGATTATTATATCACAAAAGTTTCAAAATAGATTGAATGTCTTTCACTTACTTGGCATTTGTTTAAGTATGTAATTACATGATAATAGATCTTCTGCCAGAAAGTAAATTGATTTATAGGGTGATCAGAGAGCTATCATGGACATTTACTGCATGTCTATCACAAAATGCTTTAAAACATGTGCGAGATGCTTTCTTCTTGCACTACCCACTCCCATAGCAGTATTCTCTAAAAGGACACAATGTAGGAATCAAGTTTTTGCTTGTTTCAAGGTCATGCCTAAAGATACAATATCATTTTCTAAAAAGGGTTCTGCCTTTAATGTCAAGGTATAAAAAAATAGAAGTCAGGGCTCAGTTTAAGCATCAAGGATCTAAATCTCTCTTTGAAAGAATTCTCTAGAAATCTGCAGGACAAAAGCCCAGAGTACCACAGAATCCACTTGAATATGTACAGGAGTTTTATTTCCATCTATTTGCAGTTATAAAATGTAACACCATTCTGACATAGATTCACAAATTCATAGTATTTTATTCTATTATCTCTATTAATATTGATGTTGTCTCTCAGAGTTCTTAAGGCAGACACCTGAGATCACAACAGAAATACCCCAGAAATGATTTCTTTCAGGATTACCTCTTCAATTTTGAACCTACTCTAACTGACTACAGTAATACTGAAATTTTTGAAACAAAAAACCAAACAAAAACCAAAACAGAAATAAAAAAAATATTTAGCCTAAGAATTTGTTTAGATTTGGGTTGACACATTATTTTAGGTGTCTAAGACAAAAATAAAATTAAAATTGAAATCCTGTAACAGAAAATTCTGGCCAGTAAAATAAGTGAGATTAATACTACTAACTCAGAACCCTGAAATAAAATCTGACAGATGGAAGACAATTACTTATCATCTATTGGTGTGTTGCCGAGTGCATTGTTATAGCACAAAGACATTTTAAAAATCTCTTCAACGACTTGTCCAAACAATATTCCTGGGAGACAGTGTCTCACTGGGTTGAGGAATACATGATTAAAAAAAAATAAATTTCCATTTATTTTCAGAAGCATGACTATAGTCAGAGGCCTTGCTGTCAACAGTAATTTTAGCATTCATTACTCAGCAGGGGTCCATGTGGTGTGCCATGGCATTGTAGCAAGGCAACACAATACTTAGTTTCCTTGATGCTTTCTATATGTAGTTTTAAAGAAAATACCGGAACTGTCTCCTGTGCAAGTCAGTATTTCTCTTATGTTATTTCCAGACAGGTAACTGCTTTACAGTCAATAACCAAGTTCAGACCACTTGTTTATCCCAATCCCACTGTTTTTAAGTCATTGCTGCAGTGTGATGATACCCATTCTGAAAGAGCTCAGCAAAGAAGTCACTGGCTAACCCAGGGAAACCATCCTTTGAATGATAAAGGAGCACTCAGTTTCCATTTTAAGAACTACATTTGCTATCAGACGTGAACTATTTTAATCTAACAGATGACATCAATTTTCATAGTTGAATACTGAGAAATAAAATTTCTTCATAACTAACTCAAAGACACATCAAGACATAAAATCATAGAATCATATAATGGTTTAGATTGGAAGGGACCTCAAAGATCATCCAGT
>NW_010325424.1:100391-125420 GCF_000700745.2 Antrostomus carolinensis | reverse complement strand
TAATAATAATAATAATAATAATAATAGATGATTAACAATATTAATTTTCACCTAGAATTCAGCCTACTCAAATAAAGAAGGAAAGAAAGGTAAAGTCCTTCTCCTTTTTTTTACCTGTATCTGTATGCGCAGTCAGGAGAAAGGAGCAGGAGAAATGTGTGTCAGGTGGCAATAGACATTGCAGGATAAAGGCAAGGTTGCAGCAATGCACCTTCATTTAAAAGCAGATCATAATTTCATTACCCTGACTTCATATCTGAGGTGAGGGTGTTTTAACGTTAGTGTAAAGCCACTGATAATTGGTTGACTAAGTGCCTTCACATTTTCACCACTATTACGCCTTCAGTTTTATTAAACAGCACTTACCATATATCAATGAAATATTCATTGGTCTTTCACTACTGAACGAATCATTGAAAAATCATTGCAATGAAGGTTAACTTTACTTTGGCTTCCTGAAATGACATGGTACTTGCTAGCTAATTAACAGCTATTTTTATGGCCTTCATTTGGCTTGAGAAGCAAACTGTCAAAGAATTCAGCACAGATCCACCACGGCTGATTTTAGACTTAAGGGGACTTTGCAGAAAGATGAAGGTGTTTTTTAGCTCTTCATTCCCACCCACACTGGATGGCTCACATGGGTACCTGGTTTAGCTCACTGTGATCCCCTCACCCCCATAAGCCCAAGGCAGCTGTAAAATCAATTCTGTAGCCTAAACGAACATTTTTCTACCTGCTACATATTTGAAACATACCTGTAGCTCCCAAACCACTGAGTCATGGCCTGTCCTTGGCCTTCAGAGGCACCAAAACATTTCCCCCCCACCTTGGAACCACTTGCTCCCAGACAGAATTACTCAGCAGAAAATACTCACTTTCCATTGCCGCCCCAAGGTGAGGGGGCCTGTGAGGCTTTTGAAGAGTTCTGTAAGTACAAAACCAAAATGTAAATAAAGGTGATGCGAGTACATGAACAATGATGACACAAGGCTTAACACTCCCTGTTTTTGTTGCAAGAGCTACAGTGCACGTAGCAGAACAGTTTTGCAGATCAGTCCCATAATTAAATGGCTGAAGGATGATTGTAGGTTCCAACTAGTAGCTTGAAAGTCACTTGATGAAAGAGGGAATGCAGTAAAGTTCCAGGAAAAGCAGATGTAGTTCACAAAGAAGTAGTTTAATCACCACTGAAACTTTTTCTAGAAAGTTCTTCAGAGTGTAAATTACTTCTTTAGGGGGACCTGCAATCTTTTAGTTAGAAATAAAAAGAATTTGGGTTGATGCCTTAATGACAATCCCTTCCAAGTTGCTAGCGAAGGTGGCTTGGGATTCAGATAATAGTAGAAATAAAACTTCTAGGAAGGATCTGCTTGAACGCCCTTGCTTTTATGTATTTTATTTGCACAAATTGACTTTCCTTACCTGCTTACTCATTCTGCCTTTCACATCTGTGCAGCACCTTGTACAATGCTGAACAAAAAGATTGACCAGCAACAATAAAGTCCAGATTTTTCCAGTCTTGCTCAGACTGGGTGGTACCTTAATTAGTTCCCATAAAAAGTGGTAGTATCAGGGCTGAAGCTATTCATGTGTGTCTTCTGAAAACAATCAGTCTGAGCTCCCTTGCAAAGAAGTCAGCATGCACAGTGAAAAGTCAATCAAATTTTACAAGTTCTCTGCAAAGTATTACCATCATTATTACCAGATTCATCTGGTTACTGTAATCGCTATTTTGAATGAGAGGCACTGAGATTCAGCGGAGCACAGAGCAGCCCAGGACGTGGCCCAGGTCACGCAGCTGACTCTGGGAGCAAAATTGCTCCCTTGACTTCTAAAACACAGCTAAACTTGCCAAACAGTATTGACCAAAGCAGAAAACACTGCCCAAACCATGATACTGGCCTTGCCTCTATGTTCCTATGCAGCATGCCACTGTGTTTCATTAAAGATGTGAGCGTGAAATGGAGTGTTTTGCAGTACAAAGCATATGTAATGTTGATTTTTGCCACTCACTCACATGTAAGAAGTAGGGAGATCCTAAACTCCCCTGGAAAGTCTTCAAGGATTAAGAAGTAGCTTTGATGTTAGTTTGTATTTTCAGGATTGTTTCTGACAGTATCTAGAGATAACTACTAGATTTGTCAAGACTAAGACTAGATCTCGATTGGAGGTGGTTATTTGGCAATGAACATATTCAAAATATTTTGCCAATGACTATTGACATTTTCAAAACCATAAAAATGTTTCTCAAACTTTTACGTGAAATGCATCAAAGGATGACACTTTTGTTAATCTTAAAAAGCTTGATTTCAATTTCAAAAATTCATAATTTTAGTTATACTTTACTCCAAGTCACCTCTCAATTTCAAAACTACTTTTATGATTAGTTATTTTCTGTTTTGAAATGTCAAAAATATAAATTTGAGACTTTTAATTGGAAATTAATCAGAACCAGTTCTGTCCACAAATGGCTTCAATTTGGACAAAGTGGCATTTGTGAGGAGAAATATGAAAAACAATTCTGCCAAAAAACTCCTTTCCAGCTCTGCTGTAAACAGTGGGCTGTTTTTCACGGTTCAAATTGTGCAAAATTTTGAATAACAATGCTATTCAAATAGTTAATCTATTTCATTTGTATTACAGATTCTTGCTAGTGAACACAGAGAACATTGTGCAGCAATACAAAGCCAATATGTAGCTAATAGCTCCCATTCTTTTCTTTTCTCCTCCTATGCCTTTACTACAAAAAGATCCTGAACATATAATCTGTATACACTCAAACACTGCTTCTAGCCATGGAGTTACAATGCCCATAGCACACACAGAGTAACATTAGCTGAAATACTCAGCTTCAAATGGATTCCTAAACCCAGTGTTCCCAATTTGTCTATTTTATTACGTTTTTCAAGGGTTTTTTTTCTCTTATTTTAATTTACATTAAAAGACATTTTCTCTGTGCGGATGCAGTAAAATGGTCTTATGCTGGGAGTAGTAATATGTTCCTCATTGTACCTATTTGCACAGCTAGAGAAAGTAAAGTGGCTTTAAGGGAAGAGAGAATCTCCTCCGCTCCCCCCCCCCTTTTTTTTTTTTAAGAAATCATTACTTTCTGCAGAAAAAGTTTATCAAATGATTTGTCTAATAACCTTTTTTAAAGAGACAATCTACATTCTTCCTGGATAAAATCTGAAGTGGGTAGAATACATTTCATGAAAATGCTGAGGCTATAAATGTCTCTAGTTCAAATTTAATTTGTTGTGCAAATCCCTGACTGAAAACTCCATGAGTACAACACAGGCACTCCTAATGACCTCAAGAGAGCTTCAATTTCAGCAGAAGATGAGTAGTAACATTACTGAAGTAGTAACATTACATCAGGGAAGTCAGGACTAAGGGACAGTTGCTAGCATGATAGTACTGGACTTTTACAGCAGAAGGACCATTTTATCACCATTTACACAAAAATATTAAAACTGCAGTGTTAAAAGTTTACTAGTTTGCAGTACCACTATGTCAAAGCCTGGAACAAATTCACAGAGGCTGAAAAAAACAACAAAAAAGACTGATGGGCTGACAAACCACTATAATTACATAATTATAGAACAATATGTAGTAATCAAGTAAAAGAATTAATGTATGCTTCAAACAGCATTACCCAGTAAAATATAAATATCAAACCCATGTCAGAACTCAAGAAAGATTCTGTTTCTCTCTTAATTTAGGAATGGTGAGGACTTGTCATTCTTACACAGCATTTGACAAAGTAAAGGAAAACATAACTGAGTCATAACAATCAGCTGATCTCCACTCAATTCAAGGTAAAGGCAAACTTTCAAGATGTAGATAAGGCAATGTGAAGTTCCACAGAAACAAAAGGAGAAACCTCTGAGTCTGCAATAAGCTTCAGCAAATCTCACTGAATTTAAAATCTAAATTTAACTAACTAAAGCCTAAATAATTGCTTTATTATGGTTCATTGGGGGTCAGTTCATAATCACTTGCACATTGAAATCTTGAAAGAATCAGTTTCCTTTACAGAAACTTGCATAAACATTACATGGTGTTGAGAATAATGTTATTTTAGTAGAATTACTGAGCATGGTCCTTTGAATCAAGTGACTAATCCCCAAATCACTTCTGTCCCCACTCCCTGGCAGCCATCCTGCCTGCATTTCCCAGGGGAGATGTTAAATGTGGGACTTTTAAGTCATGCAGTTATACTTGTGAGAGCTCTCAGTGCTGGTATGAATTTCATTTCATATCAATAAATTAAACAGAATAAAGATTACCTTAAAATATTCCATCAGAGATCTGGAGTACTTCATAGCATGGTCCTTCTTTAGTTTAAACATTCTCAAGTAGAGAAGTGATAAGCATCGGTAGCTGTGGTAATTAGGAAAGGATTATGTTAATTCCATTGCCTAATGAAACCTATAAAGTGTAAAAAAAAAAAAAAAAGCTGACCTATATTTTGCAGTTTCTGTTCTAAGGTTAGATTTTGAAACATAAGCAAGTGGAGAAAGAAAAAAAAGTGGTCAAAAGCATTAAACTCCCATCTTGATAAGAGTATAAATTAGAAGAATAAATGTTTAGTCAGCTGCTGAAGAAATCCATTAGTTATCCTTTAATAGTTTAATGGAAAACAAGAATAATGATCTTCTGTAAGCTGCTTAAGTAATTCAGTACTTTTAAAGTCCTCCTTAAGATTTCAGCTGCTTCTCTCATCATCGCAATGGGACTTACCATAAAACTGCTAATTTCTTGTCCCCTTCCGTGGCAGAAGAGCCTGTGAAATTCTTGAGTCTCATTGCATACCTTGTCAGAAAGATAAGGAGAGAAGAAATTAAGAGTTAAGATGTTTCCAGGAATACTAGTGACACTCTGAAAAAATAACAGCCACACATAGATACTCTTTTCCGACTGCAATAGTTCATGGTCACATTGTTCTGTAACAATGAGATCAATGTAAAATCCAACAGAAAGCACCACTTAAAATCTAGAAGGCTAAAGTAAATCACCAACCCATTTTCCGGGGCAACGAGGTGAACTATTCTTGGGCATATTAATGATATTATATCCAGTCATCTAGGCTGAGTCCTGCAAACATTTGAGATGAGTGTTGGACAGAAGCATAAGATCTTGGCCCTATATATATTGAAGAGTAAAGTAATATATAATAAAGTTTTATATATAATACTTTGGACTTGAATAATAACTTCAAAATCCTTCTCATAAATGCTTCTTCAAAAGTTTTACCATATTTTATACAGAAAACAGTTTTAAATATAGGAAAGGTCATGTTCACAGCTAAATTTTTAGGTCCATTAATTTCTGAGTCTTGTGTACTTGGTTTTCCCTCTCTATTTAATTGCTGCTATCCAGCATTTGGATGATCAAAGACTGAGTATTCCTACCTCCTCTCTTTTTTTTTTTTTTTAAAAAATATATTTTATTTTAACTGAGCACACTCCATTCCATGCATTTAGTCTCTTGAAAATCAATTCATCGCATAAAATCATTGTTCTGAGCCCTAATGCAATTTCACAGGTACTTGTGTTAGAATAAGTAATAGGGTTCAGTGTTGCATAAGAAAGTTTTAAGGTATCCAGGCAGTCTTGATGAGTTCTCATTTACAAGGAGGTAATGGAGTGCAGGCAGGCAGTGCTGCTCTCACTCTGCCTTCCTCCCACCACCCCCATCATCAGCCCCCAGCTTGCAGCTGGAGCACACCACCTGATGTGCTTCCTCCATGTCCTATCTCACCTGCTCTTTGGTATTGTTGTTCCAGTCATACTGAATGAATCTGATCAAACACAAAGACGTACGTCTCTTTGGGATTTTCAGTGTTACGTTAGGGATTTTAGCATTACCATTAACTTAGAACACCTTTGACAGTCAGATCTGATATTCCCAATCTCTTTGATGTTCCACTTGCTTTCACAAATAGGCGTCTGATGCAAATGCTGAGGGCAGACACAGCTAATGCAAAAGAGGAAAATGGTGCCTCTGGTGAAGGGAGGAGTAAAAGTGAGAAAAATCTCCTTCTATTTCTTATCTCACAGTAAAAATCTGTTAACTTAAGAAGCCACATTGAGAAAGTGTGTGTGCACGGCCGCATATACTTGGTTTGTAAATTCAGCCCACAAGAATTGTGCATTTGTCCATGGACTTTACTGAACCTGTACCAGCCTGCTGCTCACCTGGGCAATCACTTTTTTTCCATGTCTGACCCCTGACAGCAATTAAATGGGCAAATCAGTCTCTCTCTGGCTGCATACAAGATAGATAAAAGAGTTGGTAAATTAAGCTCTACCTTTGATGGTAAGTGGTGGAGTTAATCTCATCTGACTTTAGCTATTTGGAAATTAGAAATCTACTATAAAAAAGTCCTCCAGATTCTTCCCTAGCCAAAAGCAGTTCAAAAAGCAATCCAAAAGCAGTTCAGGTGCTGCTTCCATGGCAAGGTCTACTTATCATGAAGCCCGTAGCAGGACTGTGCTGATACAGGAGCTGCTGGGAAAAGCAAGGCAGCGGGACTACATATGCTGATGGATGCCAATGGCTCCAAGATGCAGCCGTACACTCAGCCAACTCCACCCAGCACCAGCACTGCAGGGTGGAGGGGAGCTGCAGGTCTCCTCCACTTGTGAGCTACTCCTAGAGCTGCAGTTCTCCAAGTTAAGTGGTACATGTGCTGTGGCTCTTGAATGAATGAAGAATTTTTCATCTATCTGCTTCTGAACAGACAGACTGCTGGACTGAGGAACAACATTTTCAACTGGGCCATGTGGTTTCCTTAAAAAATATAAATAAATGCAGGTTCCTATGAAGAAGCACTCACTTTAAAGAATATTTCTTTAAATAGAATTTATGCTGCCATACGACTGTAGCTGTGTAGTTCAGGACACAAAGTACTGAACTGTCCGCTGTCAGAGTGCAGGAGCTTCAGCACAGTAGAGCAGAGGTAGGTGGCTCCTTCTCTTAAGCCCTCTGCTCTCAAGGGTTTAACTCAGATTGTAAGTGTTGAGTGAACATCATTTTTTGTTGAGTAATCTGTTTAGATTTTCTCCTTCTCTTTATGAAGTGTGGAAGGTAAAAACATTTTTAAATATTTAACAGGCACATTATTTACCTGAGAATAAGAGCTTCTTAAAATTTGATACATTTTATTATGTAAATACCTACTTATTCGAAATGTAAAACATACATTAATTTTGGCAGTCCCTAATAGCTCATCTGGCATGTTAAAATCCTGTATGTTAAAAAACCACCTTTGTCATATTAAAAACCAAACATTTAAGGCCTGATTTGCCTCCTTTCCTTTCTCTTGTGAAAACTTCCAGTAGTTACACTGACAGTAATGGTGGTACTCCCGGGATACACTGGGGAAAGCAAAGGTGTATCACAGTGAAGAGGAAAAATCCTGTTGTTCTACTTACAGGTAAATTTAATCCTGCTTGATTTCACTTTGATAATTTGTGCAACTAAAGCAAACAAGCTCTTAGTTACTCAGGATACCATTATTTTTACGGAGCCAAGACTATGAAACAGTAGTAGATTTTAAAATAATAATTCAGGCATTTCATTAGTAAGTAAAAGCATTCTCATCCATATGCTGATCTACAAGTCTACAAAACTATATTAAAACTACTTCAGCTGGTTCACATTCCTTTAGCATTAAAAAATATACTTTTTCAATACAATGCATGTGGAAAGCTTCCTCTCTGGCTATGATATTATGTGACACATTTCAGCTTTTTTTTTTTTTTTTTTTAGCAGCCAGGTTATAAGCCTCTAAAAACAGGATTTGTAATAGAAATCCTGATAGACTCACTTTAATATTTTGAATTATAAAACTACACCTTTTAAAAGACAAGTGTCATTGCCAAACAGTGAAATTACTATACTTTACTTCCACCCACTACATTTCAATTTTAATTTTATGAATATTGCAAATTATAACACTGACATTATAACCTCTAAAGGGGATAATTTATAAAAGCAGTGTCCATCAATTATAAATTTTCCATGACATTAATAAAATGGCAAGAACTAATTATGATGACTTCTGAGATGAAGATGCCTTGGACAAATCATTAATACGTTGAAATGGTATTTTTTAAAACATAGCAGGTTCTAATTATGACTGAAATGAGATTATGAAAATGATCACAGAAAGGACATTAACCTGATGAGTTCCACAGTCTCTGAGTACATGGTGTATGGAGATTTAGCTTCTAATGGATCTCGCTCCATAGCATTCCCACACTCGATGAAGGAGAGGGCAGCATCAGCATAATTCACTGCTTTGCCGAACTTCTCCAGCTGAAATGGGAATGACACCATCAAGAAAATCCTTCAGCTTTAATTTCCAGGTAGACAGATCATAATACAAAGCAACACTAGCATTAGGATGAAAGCAACACTGGTAGTTAAGAATGAATTCATACAGCAATTAAGGCAGGATCTATGTTTTTACCAAACCTTTTCAGGCAGTATATGGCCAGTTATTCCACAGAGGAAAGTCAGTGTGTGTCCATGGGCATGCATGGATTTACACAGAAACACTAAGCATGTTTGAACAAATCAGTACTGCTCCTCCATATATGAACTAAGTTTGAATGTCACTGTTCAAGGGTTAAGTAATAACTCCATGACATTTGTCAGATGTCACATTCTGTGTTAACTGTTGACCAAAAAAACCTCTCATCACTTATGTGATGACTGAAGGAGCACAAAAAAAAATAAAAGGAGAAAATATAGCACTGCTAAATATTTCATTTTACTAGGATTTTATTGCAAAAGGTTTTAGCCCTCCTAATGGTTGTGATTAAACTGACTTAGACATACTGATTTCTTTTTTTATGTGTAATGAATATTATATATGACATTTTTATAGTAAGTATTTTATAATAGTATTTAACATTCTCAATTTTTGATAGCTGGATATAAGAATTCTACTAATGTGGCATTTGATATTAAGAGATCCAATACACTTTAAATAAAGTAAAAATTTCTTTGTATGTCTCTATCAAAATATTTTTGATGCATCTGCATATGTTTTTCATTCACAAAATGAAAATCTATCCTAGCAATATATTGAGCGGAACATTTAGTATTGGTCCAAGATCCATATTTGCCTTTGTGGCTACATCTAAGCAATCCTTATAATGCATTCCCTCCGCATACCTTTAATTTCAAGTTCTGCTCTTGTGCATTGATTATGTACAAAGCCTCCGTATAATTGATAGGTATTACTTGAATGATCACAAAAGGGGAAACGTTCCTAAATATTTTCTCTCTATTCCAACAGCCACTTAGCATATTCTTTAAATTTCTTGCTTCAAGTCTTCCAAATACAACTTTTTTGTGGTATTTAAAAAAAAAAAGGAATCTGGCTGCAAGCAGATTTAGTACAGACACACAGTTTGAGCCAGAAATGAGATCTGATCCTGCTCTTTGCTCCACGCTAACTCTAGTGGAGTAGGTGGAAAGACTCCAGCTCATCAAAGCTCAGCCAAGAACAGAGCAAGGTCTCCAAGATCTCTTCCATATGGTACAGTCAGTTGCCACTGCAGCAGCCCACCTAAATTAGTTGATTCCTTACTGCCATCCCAGGCAAGGATAGGTTTTGGTGGGGTTGCTTCCATAAGATGCAAAATGCCTTGCCCTTCACCAGAAATCTATCTTCCATACAAGCTCAGCAACAGCATTGCCACAAATCTCATTAACATTTGCTAACACATTCTGAGGTCACATGCATTATCTTTCTAGCCACTGCAACACGTCTTTCAATGCTGTGTGTGCTTTGTCATGTCAGCACCAAGTAACCAGAAGCAATTGTTTCCATAGGACAAATACGGGATTGCACAGCAAATGTGTTACATGGAGATAATTTGTGTGCAGCTGTATTGGGTGGAAAAAAAAAAGTTGAGACCTAAATAGCGGAAAGAAAAAGCAGATACTTTGTTCATGGGTATTTATGTCTGCCAACAAGTTGTATCGTAGTGGATGGCCTCACATTCCCATAAGAGCACTCCGGGTGTCAAACTGCATGTGACAGGCAAGGCCTGCCTGCAGGCAGCAGCATGATGTGTGGTGCCTGCTCCTCTTAGTTCTGCTTGAGAAACAGCCCTGATTCCGCAAGGCATAGTCAAAGGTAAGAGGATGGGAGATAGGTCAACACTTTCTGAGTGAATCAGGCTGTGGAGGGAAGTGGATTGACATAGCACGTTGAGATCATCAGGAGCCTGAGCCTGTAAATATTTGTTAGTGTGGAGAAAGCATCCCTGCACCAGAACAACGTGTATTTTCTTTAAAGGTCAATCAGCTGTGGGAGGTGTTGTCAGCCTGCTTCTGCCAGCCTTTCCTGCGTGCAGATGTCAGGGCTCTGGCTGAACATGCCCTGCTGAGTCGGGCTGCAAGAACCAGCACAAGCCACCTCCTGTATCTGGGCAGGTCGGGAGGCATGACTGCTAACTTACTGACTGCCAAAAACCTGAACCTACCTCTCACAGAAAACACACTTAGTAACACTGTGCCCCAAGTCAAAAGGGAGCCTGGAGAGCTGAAGCAGGCAGCTTGACATGTTAACTCTCCTTCAGCTCACCGACAGCAGAGGTGTCTCTGATGTGGAATGATATAATATGCATAGAGAAAATCCACAAATAATAAAATAACAGGTTATTTTTCAGTTGTCATTTGAGGGACAAAGTGAATGGCCAGACTCTATTTTAGACGTCTTAGTTTAAATAGAGGAATCAAGTTGCACTAAGCCTGCCTAAATAAGCTGCTGTTCTGCACCCTATGTAGCATACAGGAACAAAGTCCCTACCTACAAAGCAAATGGCTATTAGAGGAATTCTAGTGCTAGCAATAGCTTGGATTGAACAAAAATAATCTGTCAGATTAAGCACTTCTATCAAAATCAAAACACTTTGCAAAATTAGGTCAATCTTAATGGAATCTCATCTGGGGTAAAATGAGAGAAAAAGCTTTCCCAGCATTGAACTACTTCATTGCAAGATTTTTTGGGAAGAAGCATGTTCAGTCTTTATTTACCAACTTAAAAGCAAGCAATAAAAATGAATGTTCTATTTAAAAAATCAATTGTTGCAAATTTTAAACAATTAGATGGGAAATATCAAATGGTTTCACCACATGATAATGGGGTGGAGGGCGATTTGCCTTTCTTAACTTTGTTTGGGAATATTTCATCACTTTTGTTTTAGGCTCAAAATGAATAGGAACACAAATTTCAAATACACATCATCTTTCATTAAATTATCTTACATCCTTCATAAACAGCGTGACTGTTGTTCTTCCTCATTTTTTTTGGAAATGAATTGTTAAAGGCTAGGAATGGTGCTCAGGGTCCTACATGTTGTGGACAGTGTGTATAAGGAATACAATCTGAAGCATATTTTAATCAATCGCAGAGTTCCTCTTGGTTTCTGAGGCTTTAGATGACATTCAGAATGTACATTTTTGTAACACCGAGCTCCATAGTGGAAAAAAACAAAAAAAGCCTGTGATAACTTACCAATGCATCTGCTTTATGTTTCAGCTTCTTAGCCTC
The DNA here is from genome assembly GCF_000700745.2 of Antrostomus carolinensis. NCBI lineage: Eukaryota > Metazoa > Chordata > Aves > Caprimulgiformes > Caprimulgidae > Antrostomus > Antrostomus carolinensis. The sequence continues at coordinate 113,839 of NW_010325424.1, read as the reverse complement.
TTGCATGTAATAATCCGCATTGTGAAGCCTAAAGAGACAAAAATCAATTATTTCAAGTCTTTGTTTTCATACAGTTGGACAAACACTGTTTGAGAAAGTTGCTGACTGCTTCCAAGAACAATTTCAACATATATACCCACTTATCTTTTTAAATCTTAACCTGATATTAATCTGAAGCTGCTATATGTAAAGATATGATGGGTGATCAGAATGTAAAATAACTAGCTGTAGAAACTGGCCACCCAGAGGACCCATTAATGTGTGCTGAACAGAGGAAAAGGAAAAATATTTTAAACTAATTAAGTATAAGAAGTTTCCGTTAGAGGAGCTAAAATAAAAAAAAATGAAGAAGAATTACCATGAACCGACATTCATGATCTGAAAACATTTATCAACAGAGTCTTCATTAATCAGTGACAACAGTTCATTTATAAAGATTAAAACTGTGTGTGCCTTTGTGCAGCACTATCCACACAGGTGCCCAATGCTAGTGTTATCATCAAAGATATTCTCTTTCACTGGGAGCTCTGCTTGCATGAAAATCCCAGCTACGTAGCACGCAGCTAGCACAGAAATCCAATAATACTTACACATCATCAAATGTTATTTTGGGTCTTCTGGGCTCAGAATTCCCATTGGAAAGTGTTGGCATTGCAGACCAGATGTCTGTTTCTAGATGGCTGGTGTCAAGAAGAGGGTTGGCTATTGGTGTATTGTGAGATTCTTCCTCCTAGAAAAAAAAGGACTGTTACTAACTCTTCATAGTTCAAAAAAGCACCTTCCAACAATGGAAGTGCTCACATTCACCCCCTCAAAAAAAACCCCAAACAAACAAAAGGTTAAGGCTCAAAGTAGCACTCGCATATACTCAACTACATCCAGGTTCTCTCACAAAACCACTTTCCATCCTTTCTAACATAAGCCTATTAGATTAATTAGACAGTACAACTGTACCTCTGACCGCTCACCTGAACTCACAGTTGAAGTCAGCCTGGATACCACAGTGTTACTGACTAGAGACACTGGTCAAAGCAGGGGTGGGGAAATCTAATGCAGAAGGGCTGGATGTAAACTCAACTTCATTCAAGGTATATCACATAGTGTAACTTTTTTTTCTGTATTATTGTTAGCTAACTGTAAGGTGTCTGAAAAGTCTGCTAAGATTTCAGCAACTAACAGTATCCTTCCCCTTGCTACACAGAACAGAGAGAAGAATGGAAAGCAGAAATCAGGAGTTGTGACTTTGCATTGATTAAAACCAGAAGCAGAACAGAAGCATTTAAGTCAGGCAATTGTAACTTGCAAGCTAGGTCCACAACCAGATAAACTAAACTACAGATGAACCAATGAACTAGGAAAAGAAGTCTAACATATTTTAGAAGACAAGTATTTCATGTAGCAGGATAACAGATAAGCCAAGGATAAACCTGACTAGAGGTGCTGGGAGTGAGAGGAAGTGGCCCTGCTGTTTACATAGCATTGTTTATTTGCTGACATATGCAGTTCATTTTGGCATTGATTTCAGTTGAAGGCATGTGTATTACTCTCGCAGCTTGCAGTGACACAATGATATCAGAAAGCAACAGGGATGAATGAATAAGGTGAAGCGATTTGTCACCTACGATCCAATGCGACTTGTGAATTTTACTATTACAGTGCAGGGTAACAACCTCTCACAAAGCGGCGAACTGTGAAAAATGGGGCTATGCATGTCCTTTTCTGTGGCAGAATTGTCTTCTTGTCTTTTAATTCTGACAATGATACTAAGATACAGTTTGATACTCAATGATATGTTTGAAACTCTAGAGGGAGAATATTCTCTAAAATGGGTCAAAAACCTGAAGTCTCTTTGTTTAGCCTAGAAGAAGATTACAGACTCATGGGAAATTTTACTTTTTTTTAGTGAATTTGCTATGCAGTTTCTAGTTTTTGCTCTTTTTTCATGTATTTTCAGGAAAAAAAACAACCCTCTGAATCTTCTGAAAGAACTGTCTATGTGAAAACTTTTGGTGGGGAGATGGCCCTAACAGAATTATGGGGTTTTTTGGGGAAAAAAACCCAACAAAACAAACCTATTTACACAGTATCCAAAAACTTATATATGTAATTCATGGAGATCAGGTGTAAATAAACTTTACTGCTGGAAGCTGGGGGCCTGCAAACATGAGAGAAAATACTTCCATGTTGAGTGTGCTATGGACAGGTAGCTTTTTGTTAGATTTTTATTGTCTGTTTAGTTTAGGCTGCAAGATTCAGTAAAACTACAGTGTTTAATTCTGGCTGAGTATTTGGGGTAATTATTCAGCTGATGGGTACCAAAACTCTTGAAGTTTTATTTTTAAAATGTGCATGTTGTAGAGTTAAGGCACTAATTGCAGCTAGTTGGTGGCTGCAAAGGCTCTCCTCTGAGGCTCAGGTACTGGGTGTTTCAGGGAGTGATACACAACGCCAAGTAGATGCCTAAAGCTGACCTAAAAATGGAATTTGTAACAGTTGCTTATGCCCAGCTCTGCAAACATCTACTCCTCGCTGCTCAAGTCACGGTACATAAACATTTAATAATAGATACTGGGGGAAAAAGAAAAAAAAAAAATCAAACAGAACATAGCTAAGTTAATTTTATTTTATCTCGTTCACTTCCTACAACTGAGTTCAGTTACTTACACAGATTCCTTTGGGGTTAGAAGAGGATTTATTTTCATTCTTTCTGTGTTTAGAAACAGAAGAGGAAGAGCTGCTGGTCTGAGAGGTGTTTGTGATGGTGGTCTCTTGGCTGAAGGAGCTGTTGTCACTGCTGTGCCGCCGGTGCACAGGCTCGTCCAAGAGGGGAGATAGTGGAGGAGGGAACAGCTTCTCATCTCTTTTCTTTGCCACCTTCTTCACTGAGTTACTGTTGCTCCTGGGACACAGATAAGAACCAGTTGCATTTCAAGAACCTTGGTTAATCCTCCATAGCACAAAGCTCTAGATTTTATTTACTGAGAAGCCAGCTCTACCCTCAATATGTCCTGCAGTCCCCATGTCCTAGGAGTCAAGTCAAAAGGGGACAGGCAGTGAAAACAGAAGAGCGACGTCTTCCTTTTCAATGGCTGCGGAAACCTCCTGCTTTGGAGGACAACTTCCAGTGCATTAGTACAAACTGCACCCAATTTAAATGCTAATTTGAGTCAGTCTTCATTTGAGAGGTCATAGATGCTCTGACTGAGCAAAGTGCTGGGAAGTTTTATGCGTGGGACTAGTTCCTTTGACATAAAGTATGACTGTTTGTGTGTTTAACATTAAGCCTCTTTTTAAGAGGTGGATTAGGGCCCACATAAGCAACCTTTGCAAAAAAACTTTATAGCACATGGCATGTGAATAAAAACAAAAAAAAAATATAACAACTACAAAATGATAACCATAACAATAACAAGATAATAATTATTTGACCTCTAGAATAAAACCAATGTTCAACACTATATTAAAATGATACATTGCAGCTGGCAAAAGTCCTTGAGCAAATACTGGTTGATGAATTGAACACGATTCAGAAAATGAATGTGGTTTTGACATGAAAGCTCAAGTAATATGATAATCTATTGTCTGTTTTATGTACAGAAATTGTTAGCTGGCTGGAAATGGCAGCTATGATACACAGTAAAAACAAAAAAGCCTGCTACACCTTTCTCCCTTCAAATCCATCAAAAAAAGAAAAAAACAAAACCCAACACCTCACTAACTGTTTAACATGTTAATCTACTCAGAGATTTTTATTTCAGATACTGTCCTAGCTCAGTCAATTACGAGAATCTGAATTTTAATCTTTTGTTAGACATCTAATATTGCACTACACAATCATTTACTTTTCATTATTATTGACTACAATTTCAATAACAAATCAAGTCAACAAGAATTTATGTTTTGTTCTCAGACACTTTCAGTCAGTGTCAGGAATTATAGATCTACTTTGCTTTAAAGTAACCAGAGAAAGAGAAGGCAACTCAAGTTCCCTTATTCCTCGTTCTGGAGCTCTTCCTTCCAGTCCAGCCTGTTTTGCAGTTTCACCAGCAGTATCAATATCTACACCTGCTTTGGTCATTTCCCTACTTTGGACCTTTGGTGATAAAAAAATATTTTAGCCTATCTGTGAAATCACAGAGTGAAATCAAAGTCCCCATGTTTCAGATTTATAGCTCTTGTACTCAAAACTACTTAATTTGACTGAAGCAGAGTTAAAAATATCTTATTTGAAACTCTCTGATATTAAAGATCTTCAGACTGAAGAAATAAAATGAGCACAGAATTCATGTTGCCTTACAGTATGACTGGTATGGATGCTGTCCTGCTGAGAAAACACATGAGCCTGAAGAAGATCAAAGGGAAGCAACCAGGTTGGAAGAGACTGGCAGTTCTTCAAGAAGACTGATTTTATGCACATGTGGTCCTGCAACATGTCCTCCAAAAAGTTCTCACTCAAAGCTCCATCTGTTAGCTTTCTTACCCAAAAAGGGCATTTTGGAACTCAGACAAGTTACCAGAGTCATAGCAAAATAATACTGTGAACTTCTTCCAGAAGAAAGTTTTCCAAAGGAGGGTAAGCACTGCCCCAAGAAAGCATACATGTGTAACTGGATGTAGAGGCAAAGCAGACACAGTTAATGAAACACCCAGGAGCAGAATCCAAACCCTCTGCCTCCCAAACAAGCGTCCTACACAGGGAACTCTGAGCATGCATATATGGGTGGGAGCACAGACTGAAGTGGTTCTCCACACCCCTGTGCACAGAGGTGCATGGAGCTCTTCTTTCTCCCTAGTACAGCTTTGCAAAGGGAAGAGCAATCAAGTCTGGTAGATCCATCTCAAAAGTGTCTGAAGAAAAACTGAATGTGAGCCATTGGCATCCCCATTAGGATCTGACTCTGCACCACTACAGAGGTTCCTCAGCACATCCGTGGCTATTTCCAGGGCTAATGCAGAACTCCCTCGCTTGCACAGTCTACCACTGCATGGGGAAATTTAAGGAACATATAAAGCAGTTGAAGCAACATTCCTCAGCTGCTACATGGAGGTGGAGGGATTAAGAGTAGTACAAGAAAAAAATTAAGAAGGGTCCAGATACCATTGTTAAAACCTCACTACTTAAAACCACCAGCTCACTTCATCTTTGCACTCAAATATAAGATGGGGCAAACCAAGATACAGGTGCAGCTACTCAGCTCTGGCACACAAGTCATTCCATGGGTGGGAAGACTTAAGTACAAAGGAAAATGCAGCTGAGGGTTTTTTTTTTTTTTTCTACATAACTCCAATTAAAAAACAAACAAAATCAAACCAACAGCAACACTACTTCATGATTATAATTCTGTCTAGTTTTTTTTTTTCTTTTTTTCCCCTATTGCCCACTTAATCCTATGAGTTTTCAAAGGAATTAAGATGGTAATTTATTTAGCAGTTACCTCCCTCAGATTTAGGCCAAAGCATTTATGTTAACAATAACCTCCATGAAAGAGGTTGTTACCAGCAGTTAACCAGATTGTCACTTTGCTTTGGGCTCTTAATGGTCTAAGAAACTGGTCTTTGATTGTAGTAATCACTAATTTTGAATTAATTTATTGTAATAATTGCTGAGACTCAATGGTTTAATTTGCTGACATGATTGTTAGTTAAACTATATTTAAAATCTAGGAAGAAACACAATAAAAGTGCAAGGAAAAAATACAAGCAGAATGGATGGTCTTGTGGCTGCAGGGTTTCATCTTTATGTCTGAAAAGGCCAATTATCAAGGAACGAGAAGGTTTTTTTCAGCCTGGTTTCTTTTAGGGCAGAAAGCAAGCAAGCAGGCAACAAGAGGACAATGTGTGAAGGAGAGAGAATTTCCATCTACTCTCACATTTCAAGCTGCCTTTCTTTGCCCTTTCTTTATCCACTCCTCATGGTATGCAGTGGTATCTCTGGCCTATTAGTGAGACAAAACCTCTGTCTATACCAATCACTTGTCTTTCCTTTGCCTCTACTCTTCCCAACCACAAAGAAATGCTGAACATTGACGGTGTATCTGATTTTCTGTAGGGGGTTAGCAGGGAAAGGTCACTCCTGCATTAGCTCAGACCATATGGCAGCAACTGAATGAAGCTGAAGTCATTGTCATAGATGTAGTAGGCTGCCTCTGCCGTGAAGGAACCCAAATGAACGCTGTTGTGACTACCCAAGGGATTGGCTAAAATATGTTGCCGGGTACAGGTGCATCTTTAATTAAAGGTCAAACAAAAGGGAAAAGGAAATCTTGAAAAACAGGCTGAAATGCTTGCCTCAAACAGACTCCTAGCATGCCTGTTAGACAGCAGGCATGTTTCACTGGTATGAGCCTAGCTTGAGATTCAGACTCACAGTTTTGGTGAATAGTGCTCTGTCTAGACTGGGTCTATCAATCAGGTGTTCAGACAGAAATGGTATTCAGCAGCACATACAATTAATGCTTAAATTAAAATGACTCTTGCAAGCAAGTAAATACGTAAATAATCCTCTGCTGCAAAGTGGGCAGCTGATCTGACAAAAATCCAGCCTCCCAGCAGTGTTTCAAGGTATTACTATGAATTGGACAAAATACAGTATCTTCTATTCCCTCATTTGCTGTGAATTATCAGAAATAAGGAAAATACAGTGGCAATAGTTTGAATAATTATATTTTAAGTGTCATGTCAGATTTAGGAAAAGACATCAATGCCAGAGTGTGTGAAGGAAGGAACAAACAAGAGAGATAACTAATCGCTTATGCAATGACTACATAATACAAACAGGATCTTTGGTTGTGCGAATGGCTTTTAAGTTCACAAATGACCATTTAAAATTCTTACACTCAAATGGTATATGCAGTCACAGAAACTTGTGTAAATTAGGCATATAATTGACCGTATTAGACATGTAACTTTTAAAAATTAATTGTGCATCTTTGCTTGCTTTATTGAGCCCATATATTTAGAGAAAAATTATGAGAGATATGTATTCAAATGCCTAAACCATAGACAGCCAGCCAGCAGGAACTGCAAAAGCACAGGTGTGGCCTATCTTTCACTGATTCCTCCAGACTCTTGAACACCTCCAAATTTTGGCCCAGTAATCATAGTCTTTCTGTTAAAACACTCTTGTATCTATAAAAAAGACCCATGAAAGTCACTGAAGTCTGCCTTGGTGAACTTGGCTTGTTGGCACGACGATCAAGTTCTAACAGGAGAGACCTAAGGTTCCTCCTGAGTGAGAATATCCCCCATGGGACATAACACCTTCTTCATGGATGAACATCATCATCACATCTGTAGTTGAATCACCCTCATTTCTTAGAGTCCTTACATAAAGACTTAGGAGTTCTGAAAGAAAACATAGAACCTCTGGGAATAAAGGAGCAAATGGCAAAGCCTATCTATCAACCTTTTACCAGTGAAGTGTTATTTTCCCTCACGCCCTTGAACAGTGTACTTTCAGCTTCCTCTTTCTTTTGTCTCCCCTTAAAACTCTACTTAACCCCCTGGAGAACAGAACCACTTCTAACTGCTTAAAAACAATCTAGGGTTCTCCAGAAATTTGCCATCATGCAGTTCAGCCAGCTCCCTAATCTTTTGGGAAATACATTAATCTATATTCAGTTGCATGTCTCTGGGAATTGAAGATCTGAATTATCAAAAAATATTGCATTTGTTTCAAGTGAACTCGGAAGACACTAATAACAAATGCAGTGTAATCCAGGTCTCAATCACTGCAGTGGAAAAAGAAGTCAGAAAATTTTTTCGAAACCTGAAGCAGATGAGAGGAAAAGCTAGCATACAGAAATAACTATTGATGGACACAAGTATATTTTAACAGAGAATACCAAAGGCTTGAAAGCTCCGAGGAATCAAATTAATGACCTGGAAAACAAGCTCAAATTAAGAAACATAAGGTTGGGGGTGGATCCTTAGGGTTTGCTAGCGACAAGAATAGAAAGATTTTTTTAATGGATTGCAGAGGTGTTGAGGATGGCTAATCCTTGTTTCCCTCTGCAATATATCTCTGCTCATTGTGTTTCTAGCAACGACAATCAAGCAACACCCACCATGATGTTTATCAAATGCGCAACATGTTACAGATCACACTAACTTTCAACTCATCTACCTTTTCCAGACTCCAGCTCTTATTTTCTCAGTGGCAGAATGAGGAGTTAGTTCAAGGACTGAAGTTACTCCATAATTACACCAGTATATAAAAAAAATGATGCTCAACCTTCTTTATGGATTTTAAAATTTGTGTGCTATTTCATAAATGATTTTTGAACTTTATCTAAATTTAAATACTACTACAATCAAATTGATTTCAGAAGCACATTGTGGGTTTGATTCCTTGCTTCTCCTAACGCGAAGCAGAAAGAAGTGTCTCATCTCAATCGTAAAAGCACAAAATTGATGACAGAAGGGAATTGGACTCTTTGGTTATTTATAGAATGTTAATCTTGTGATTATACTAATCAGAATCATTATTTACGTGGTGCCTGTTTGCTCAAGCATTACAGCCATCTCTCAAAGACACTGTGAAAGGCACAAACTATTTGATTATATGTCTGCTGAAATACAAAGCACTTACGTCTGAAACATTTAGGATGGTCACCCCTTGCGTTGCTGTATATACAGTTAAAGAGTAAGAGCTGCTCAAGTGAACAGCAAAGTCACTATTTCATTCAATAAAACAGAGAACTATCTCTTATGAAAATGATTTCAGAAAAGAAATTCCAGGCAATCAAATAAAGTCCACTTCTAGGAGGACTGTCTGGCCATGGAGGTTAAGGATGGTGGGGACAAGAAAGAATCACAGAATTACAGAATATTAGGGAATGGAAGGGACCTCAAAAGATCATCTAGTCCAATCCCCCTGCTGGAGCAGGACGCCTAAACGAAATTACACAGGAAGGCGTCCAGGCGGGTCTTGAATGTCTCCAGATAAGGAGACTCCACAACCTCCCTAGGCAGCCTTTTCCAGGGCTCTGTCACCCTCACCGTAAAGAAGTTTTTTCTCAAGTTGAAGCAGAACCTCCTGTGTTCCAGCTCACACCCATTGCTCCTTGTCCTGCCATTGGGCATCACTGAGAAGAGCCTGGCTCCATCCTCATGACATTCCCCCTTAACATATTTATAAACATTAATTAGGTCACCCCTCAGTCTCCTCCAAGCTAAAGAGACCCAGCTCCCTCAGCCTTTCCTCATAAGGGAGATGCTCAAGAACTTTGAAAGGATGCAGTATGGGGGTAGAATAAGTACACCAGGATTGTGATGGCACTCTGAATTCCTGTAGTCCATCAGAAGGATGGATGAATCTCATCCAAAACTATGTGGATCCTCTTCCTGATGGATGGGAATAGCAATGCTGGACCACTGATGCTTATGAGCTGTAAAACCCATCTGGCTCTACAGCAAAGACATTTGTAGAACAGTACTGTGAAATCCCTCATGAATTTTATGGGGGGAAAAAAAAAAAGAACTTACTCTTTAGTGCTGGTTAATCTGTGATTCGGTATCGGAGAGATACAAGGTGGGAGCAAGCATGAAGCTGAAGGGTCCTCCAGGCGCTGCTTCTTGCTTTCAACAAAGGTATCCAGGCTTTCTGTCTGCTTTAACAAAAAAAGTAGAGCTTGAAAGATCCAGCATCTATGCACAATTTCACTTGCCATTAAGAGAAGCTCAGGAATCTCAGTGTATTTCCTTTACAGTAGCAGAAGTTAAAACACTGGTCTAATAGAGGAGAAAGTCACCTGAAATCAGGGCTAACTGTGCTCTGAACACATGACATGAAATTATATAACAAGTGACATAGCCAGATAATTAGGAAGCAAAACGCCTTATGTGCTATAGTTATCTTCTGTAGTGCACTGGAATTTAATTAATAATTCAGATGGAATGAGTTGATAGCACCAAATTTTACTCAAGTAAATAGCTTTTACTCATTCGCTTAATGGAAGTTGATGGGAAAACTTTCCTGAGTAAGTATTCCTCACAGGACTAAAAGACTACAGGACTGAGCAGGGGTAGTCATTAACAGTGATAGCTGGTTTAAAATTTGCTTTGAAAGATTCCCTGATGCATGACTTTTGTGCCTGAACTAGGATGATAGAGGCAAAGCTGATTACTGCTCTGTCACTGGAACCTTCATATCAGCCTTCAAGCCCACTAGTAGATGGCTAACGTAAATCTTTTAATAGCATGATTTAGAAACGCAAATCAGGCTCTCCCTACCCTGTTTTAACTGTTGATATACCCTCAAGTCATCCTAATTGGTTTGTTTCCCCTTGGGTAGCAGTGAACAATCACACAGCAACTGAACAGGGTGTTTCAGAGGATAGCTTATGTTTGTACAGTCCCAGAGCAAGATTCCTCATTTTGTTACTTTCTGAGTCAAGGTCCCAGCTAATGAAATTATAAGGTTCCAACTTTCATATAACCCCCCCGGGAGCCCTCAGTTTCTTTGCTAATACTCTTGTTTTAGCCAAGATTCCTTCTTGACCATACTGACGCTCCACCGATTTACCTAGCAAGACTTTTATTGTATAATTAATATACACCCTGGTGTACTTATACATACACATAAGCATGGACATTTATACATCCCTTTCCTCTTTCTTCTTTTCTCCTTCTTACATCTCTGCCTTTAGTATACAGCTAGAAAATGAATTGAATAAAAACCTGCTGAGTTTACTCATGTGACTATTTCCACTTAATTCAACAGGGAAGGAGCCAGTGCAGTGACTCATGTAGGCAGGGGTGCAGACCCTGTGTCTGCCTGGCATTGTCTTTGTCTTGTATTAACTCTCTCATGCCACTGGACTGCTTAAACTCAGGATTTCAAGAAGTCGACTAGAGCAGACAGCTGAAGTCACATTCACAACCATGTATAAAATTCGGGGTACAAAAAAATACACTATGATGACTTCTCACAGACAGACCAGAGCACAATAATTTCAGCTGGAAAAACTGACTACAAAAATTCATTTATGATATAAAACTTCAGTTTCTTTTCTGAAAATACATTTAGTTTGAAGTACACTGTTATATCCCACAAGGTAGGATACCCTTGGGCATAAATAGCATAAAACACATGATAAAACATAATGCCTTAAGTCAAAATATATTTGCTTTTTCAGGTAGCTAGATAAAGTAGCTAGTTAAGCAAATTATATTTCTACAAATGACATTTGTTTATACAATAAAACAATATAAAGACTAAATTCACCAGGAGCATACGCGAGCACCGTTCCATTGATTTTGATGAAGCTATGCCTGTTTAAGCCAGTGGTGAAAACGCATTAATTCTGCAGACAATAAAACCCTGCCTTCCAAATAGAAGTCCCATTTTCTGAGTATGGCTAAACCTTTAGTAATATGAACTCGTAATTGGGAATCTTTCTGCAGATTACAGGACACTGGAAATTAATGGGTAAGTGAGCAAATACAGTGAAAAAGCTTGTAAGATAAATCTCAAAAAAAATACATTGTTCATTGATTCTGTCAGCTGGACTTTGTTTTTTTACTAGTTTCTGATGCTAATTTGTAATGCACTTGTAAATGTATATCCTGTGTAGCCTTAGTGTTATGATGCCTCCTTACAGCCCTGCTGCAGGTGTTGTGAGTGAGGAGTCACTGACTGTGGTCCTGACCTCAAGGATGCACAGAAATTAAGTGTTTGCCTCCAAACGATGAAAATGACTTACCTTGTGTTTCCTTTTAGATTTTGTGGGTGGTTTTTCAGCTGCTGGGGTAGGGGACTCTCGAGATGGTCGCCTGTGTTTCACATTTGCCTCTCTTGGTTCACTTTTCACAGACGTGGTCTCAAAAGGCTCTTGTCCAGGTATCCTAGAGAGTAAACTAAGGTCTATTTTCACCCACAGAGATTTGAGTTCTTCATATTCTCTCAGTGGGGACAGAAGTTCGTTTTGTACAATTGGGATAGGAGAAAAGAGCTGCTCCTCCAAGTCATTGCTGGTCTGGTCAATGGATGTGTTGCTGCCATTGCTAGTTAAACTACTTACGCTGAGGATGTTACTGCCAGAGTCCTTCACTTTGACACCATTGCCAGACCCAGGGCAAGCTGGCAATACCTTAGCCTGCAAGCTCTCCTCCTGGTCTGTATTCGAGTCAGAAGTAGATGAATCTGTTTCAATGAATTCCCGGGACTTTGGGACAATTTTGCTGGGGCCTCTGTACTTTTTCTTCTCTGAAGTGAGACCTGTGCTAGTTCGTGGTTCTTTCCTTGGAGCGGTCTTCCCAACTGCTGCTTTAGTTCGAACCTTTGGCTGCTCAGGGGGTTCCTGTGTGTCTTTTTCTTTGGGAGTGTTGCTGGTATTATTTGGTTTGGGCCAGTTATACTCTTCTACACTGGAAGTCCTTTCTACCTTTTTGGGTTGCTTTTTCCCAGTAGTCCTTTGTGAAGTTGGCTCATTATGAGCTGGTGACTTCTGCTTGGAGCTTTTTGCCTCTGGGGTTTTCTGGGCAACCCGTGGTTTGGCTTTCTCTCGGATGGGACTAAGGATTGCCCGGTCTTTGGAATCGGTCGGGGGCAGGCTGCTGTTGAGTTTCCCTTTGTTTGGCCCTTCGGGCTGCTGGTTGCTCTGGGCCTGGGAGCTGGTCTCGCTGTGAGGCTCATTTTGATTGTTGATGATGGTCTTGTTGTGGGGGTTCACTTTATTTAGCCATTTATCCAACTGCCATTTGTTTGTTGAGGGAGGTTCAGGCTGCAGTTTGAAGAACGATAAGGAACAAATCTCAGACAGAAGCAATGCTTTTCCCTTTAAATGAGAACATTTTTAATGTACCCTTTTATTTCAGTCAACTAGTGATGACTGCTAGTTTTATGGGAGTATTTATGGAGTATTTATGGTTAATTAGGCTTCCTTATCTGGTTTACAATGTGGCCCTGGAGAAATTTAATACAACTAAAAAGTTTAGCTGGTCCCTGAAGACATAGTTTTGTTATGTTGCCTTTCCTTAGTCCCAGATGAATACTATGTCAATAAAATCTTCTCTAGCTACTGGCAAAAAACTAAATATTTCTTTAAAGCAATTCAAATGTAGGCCAGAAGGATTCTTCCAAAAGCTAGAATGAGTATGTGGGTCATACACATAAAACTGCAAAGACAGAAAAAAGTCGTCAGCATCAAACAGCACAGAACTCCAACATTTTCCCAAAGAGCAGGATTTCACTCCCTTTCACACATTCCCCTCTGAGCCCCGACTGGGGAGGAGCTGAGAGTGTGGCTTTACCTCTGGCGTGGCACTGCGCGACTCCTCGTTGCACTCGCTGTCACTGGAGCTGCTCTCGCTGTCAGAGTCTGATTCAGAGCTGCTCTCGGACTCGCTGGAGCTCCCAGAACCACCGCTGGAATGGGCCAAGCTGGCTGCATGTGCCGCTGGCGCTGGCAGGCTGCTGTGAGGAAAAATCCTCTCATGTCAAAATG